>NC_048571.1:11271105-11386105 GCF_013265735.2 Oncorhynchus mykiss | reverse complement strand
AGGATGAGGGGGTGGGGAGGAAGAGGGAAGAGGAGGAACAGGATGAGGGGGTGGGGAGGAAGAGGGAAGAGGAGGTAGAGAATGAGGGGGTGGGGAGGAAGAGGATGAGGGAAGAGGGAAGAGGAGGTAGAGGATGAGGGGTGGGGAGGAAGAGGGAAGAGGAGGTAGAAGATGAGGGGTGGGGAGGAAGAGGAAGATGAGATAGAGGATGAGGGGGGGGGAGGAAGAGGGAAGAGGAGGTAGAGGATGAAGGGGTGGGGAGGAAGAGGGAAGAGGAGGTAGATGATGAGGGGGTGGGGAGGAAGAGGGAAGAGGAGGTAGAGGATGAGGGGGTGGAGAGGAAGAGGAAGAGGAGGTAGAGGATGAGGGGGTGGGGAATTAGAGGAAGAGGGAAGAGGAGGTAGAGGATGAGGGGGTGGGGATGAAGAGGAAGAGGAGATAGAGGATGAGGGGGTGGGGAGGAAGAGGAAGAGGAGATAGAGGATGAGGGGGTGGGGAGGAGGAGGAAGGGGAAGAGGAGATAGAGGATGAGGGGTGGGGAGGAAGAGGAAGAGGAGGTAGAGGATGAGGGGTGGGGAGGAAGAGGAAGAGAAGGTAGAGGATGAGGGGATGGGGAGGAAGAGGAAGAGGAGGTAGAGGATGAGGATGAGGGGGTGGGGAGGTGGTACGTTGTTGAAGGTTGTGTCTGGACCAGGGGTTATGAAGCAGAGCTAGACGGTTGTTTGGTTCTGGTGACATCACCCTTTATCATGTTGGCTGTCTAGTGGACGGCTTGTGACATCACACTTTATCATGTTGGCTGTCTGGTGGACGGCTTGTGACGTCACCCTTTATCATGTTGGCTGTCTAGTGGACGGCTTGTGACATCACCCTATACCATGTTTGCTGTCTGGTGGATGGCTTGTGTCATGACGTGGCCCTTTTTGGATATAGCAAGCACCAACTGTCTCTCTCTCTCACCACCTCTCTCTTCCCCCTATACCCAGGCTCTGTTATCTCAGGTTGTAAATTCCTGGAGGAGACTCTCTCCCTCATGCAGTATAGAGAGAGAAAGGTTCACAGTAGAACAAAGGAACTTATTCTATCGCACAGAACATAAGAACTGAACAATATCCATGTTTTGGAGAATGTGTAACCGGTCGGTGGAGAATCCAGCTACGACCGGTCCGTTTTGTTTAATGTTTGTGACCTCATTGAGAGACAATACAGCCAGCCACATTACCATAACTCTGTTTATATAAGAGTCTCCGTTATGAGATTTGCATCTAATTATTGTATAAAATTAATGAGTAAAGATGAAACTATTTGTGAATGTATGTAATGTGATTTTAAACTGCTAATGAAAGAGAATCCAATTCCCTTTAAAGTTTCACTAAGCTCATTGGCACGCCCCCATGAGCACAGACATCGATCTGGCATCATGAGTCAGCCTTTTTACTGTGCCGAATAAAACCCACACCTGGAGAAGCCCACTTCAGACCATGTGTACCTCGAGCATCGAGGGGGCTAAGGTTTGAGTAGAGACCACAAAAACCACAGGATAAGCTAAGGTTGTAATGGTTGCTGAATTCTTAAACCATACCATGTGGTTAAACTCGGAGACTATCGATTCGACAGAATAAGAGCAACTCTTCGATACTAATTTCTAGTCTGCAGCTAGAAGTTATGTCGACCTGAAATGCAAAGACCGACAACCGCTGAAACATCTATTCTATAAGAACATTTCTGAATGTTACTCTGAAAAACAGCTTCTATCTCAAGGCCATCAGACTGTTAAACAGCCACCACTAACATTGAGTGGCTGCTGCCAACACACTGACTCAACTCCAGCCACTTTAATAATGGGAATTGATGGGAATTGATGTAAAATATATCACTAGCCACTTTAAACGCCACTTAATATAATGTTTACATACCCTACATTACTCATCTCATATGTATACGTATATACTGTACTCTATATCATCTACTGCATCTTTATGTAATACATGTATCACTAGCCACATTAAACTATGCCACTTTATGTTTACATACCGTACATGACTTATTTCATATGTATATACTGTACTCTATACCATCTACTGCATCTTGCCTATGCCGCTCTGTACCATCACTCATTCATATATCTTTATGTACATATTCTTTATCCCTTTACACTTGTGTGTATAAGGTAGTAGTTTTGGAATTGTTAGTTAGATTACTCGTTGGTTATTACTGCATTGTCGGAACTAGAAGCACAAGCATTTCGCTACACTCGCATTAACATCTGCTAACCATGTGTATGTGACAAATACATTTGATTTGATTTTTGATTTGATTTGAAGTAACCATTCTAACCAAAGACTCCAGGGATGCAGAGAGAATCTCGGATGAACTTTCCAACAGAAAAGGACGATTCCAACAGAAATCCCGACGACACTCTGAGCGTAAATATATACAGTGCCTTGCGAAAGTATTCGGCCCCCTTGAACTTTGCGACCTTTTGCCACATTTCAGGCTTCAAACATAAAGACATAAAACTGTATTTTTTTGTGAAGAATCAACAACAAGTGGGACACAATCATGAAGTGGAACGACATTTATTGGATATTTCAAACTTTTTTAACATATCAAAAACTGAAAAATTGGGCGTTTACAGCCCCTTTACTTTCAGTGCAGCAAACTCTCTCCAGAAGTTCAGTGAGGATCTCTGAATGATCCAATGTTGACCTAAATGACTAATGATGATAAATACAATCCACCTGTGTGTAATCAAGTCTCCGTATAAATGCACCTGCACTGTGATAGTCTCAGAGGTCCGTTAAAAGTGCAGAGAGCATCATGAAGAACAAGGAACACACCAGGCAGGTCCGAGATACTGTTGTGAAGAAGTTTAAAGCCGGATTTGGATACAAAAAGATTTCCCAAGCTTTAAACATCCCAAGGAGCACTGTGCAAGCGATAATATTGAAATGGAAGGAGTATCAGACCACTGCAAATCTACCAAGACCTGGTCGTCCCTCTAAACTTTCAGCTCATACAAGAGGAAGACTGATCAGAGATGCAGCCAAGAGGCCCATGATCACTCTGGATGAACTGCAGAGATCTACAGCTGAGGTGGGAGACTCTGTCCATAGGACAACAATCAGTTGTATATTGCACAAATCTGGCCTTTATGGAAGAGTGGCAAGAAGAAAGCCATTTCTTAAAGATATCCATAAAAAGTGTCGTTTAAAGTTTGCCACAAGCCACCTGGGAGACACACCAAACATGTGGAAGAAGGTGCTCTGGTCAGATGAAACCAAAATTGAACTTTTTGGCAACAATGCAAAACGTTATGTTTGGCGTAAAAGCAACACAGCTGAACACACCATCCCCACTGTCAAACATGGTGGTGGCAGCATCATGGTTTGGGCCTGCTTTTCTTCAGCAGGGACAGGGAATATGGTTAAAATTGATGGGAAGATGGATGGAGCCAAATACAAGACCATTCTGGAAGAAAACCTGATGGAGTCTGCAAAAGACCTGAGACTGGGACGGAGATTTGTCTTCCAACAAGACAATGATCCAAAACATAAAGCAACATCTACAATGGAATGGTTCAAAAATAAACATATCCAGGTGTTAGAATGGCCAAGTCAAAGTCCAGACCTGAATCCAATCGAGAATATGTGGAAAGAACTGAAAACTGCTGTTCACAAATGCTCTCCATCCAACCTCACTGAGCTCGAGCTGTTTTGCAAGGAGGAATGGGAAAACATTTCAGTCTCTCGATGTGCAAAACTGATAGAGACATACCCCAAGCGACTTACAGCTGTTATTGCAGCAAAAGGTGGCGCTACAAAGTATTAACTTAAGGGGGCTGAATAATTTTGCACGCCCAATTTTTCAGTTTTTGATTTGTTAAAAAAGTTTTAAATATCCAATAATCATCATGAAGAACAAGGAACACACCAGGCAGGTCCGAGATACTGTTGTGAAGAAGTTTAAAGCCGGATTTGGATACAAAAAGATTTCCCAAGCTTTAAACATCCCAAGGAGCACTGTGCAAGCGATAATATTGAAATGGAAGGAGTATCAGACCACTGCAAATCTACCAAGACCTGGTCGTCCCTCTAAACTTTCAGCTCATACAAGGAGAAGACTGATCAGAGATGCAGCCAAGAGGCCCATGATCACTCTGGATGAACTGCAGAGATCTACAGCTGAGGTGGGAGACTCTGTCCATAGGACAACAATCAGTTGTATATTGCACAAATCTGGCCTTTATGGAAGAGTGGCAAGAAGAAAGCCATTTCTTAAAGATATCCATAAAAAGTGTCGTTTAAAGTTTGCCACAAGCCACCTGGGAGACACACCAAACATGTGGAAGAAGGTGCTCTGGTCAGATGAAACCAAAATTGAACTTTTTGGCAACAATGCAAAACGTTATGTTTGGCGTAAAAGCAACACAGCTGAACACACCATCCCCACTGTCAAACATGGTGGTGGCAGCATCATGGTTTGGGCCTGCTTTTCTTCAGCAGGGACAGGGAATATGGTTAAAATTGATGGGAAGATGGATGGAGCCAAATACAAGACCATTCTGGAAGAAAACCTGATGGAGTCTGCAAAAGACCTGAGACTGGGACGGAGATTTGTCTTCCAACAAGACAATGATCCAAAACATAAAGCAACATCTACAATGGAATGGTTCAAAAATAAACATATCCAGGTGTTAGAATGGCCAAGTCAAAGTCCAGACCTGAATCCAATCGAGAATATGTGGAAAGAACTGAAAACTGCTGTTCACAAATGCTCTCCATCCAACCTCACTGAGCTCGAGCTGTTTTGCAAGGAGGAATGGGAAAACATTTCAGTCTCTCGATGTGCAAAACTGATAGAGACATACCCCAAGCGACTTACAGCTGTTATTGCAGCAAAAGGTGGCGCTACAAAGTATTAACTTAAGGGGGCTGAATAATTTTGCACGCCCAATTTTTCAGTTTTTGATTTGTTAAAAAAGTTTTAAATATCCAATAAATGTCGTTCCACTTCATGATTGTGTCCCACTTGTTATTGATTCTTCACAAAAAAATACAGTTTTATATCTTTATGTTTGAAGCCTGAAATGTGGCAAAAGGTCGCAAAGTTCAAGGGGGCCGAATACTTTCGCAAGGCACTGTATATTGATTGCAATTATTCCCGAATGAGTGAGCATTCATGTTCAAAGGATTGGCATTTCAATTATTATAATAATCAACTGTGTAGTGTCTTTTGTCTTTCACGCCCTTCTCAGTCCCTTTGTCTACCAAACCGCCATACCGGTTTAGCCCACTAGGGCACATCCCCTATCATTTCCTTGTAACCATATCTGCTTTGTTTGTTTGTTGATGCATTTCTGTGATTATTTTGTTAGTTAGTAAATCAATTATTAAGATAATTGATGTATGGATGATTCATCGTGAAGGCTGGGTTCATGCAAACCAACAATTTACGACATTTAGAATGAGACTGAGAATGAATAATTCATTAATTAGAAGACTTATTGATCAGATATTAAAATATCTGTAGTTATATTAGGAAAATTATAACTTTGTAATCGGAAGATTTTCCTTGGTGCCCCGACTTCCTAGTTAATTACATTTACATGATTAATTTAATCACGTAATAATAATTACAGAGAATTGATTTGATAAAATAAGTCTTCACTTTAATGGTGCCAAAGACACGACACTTGTCACATAACCCTTTATCATGTTGGCTGTCTGGTGGATGGCTTGTGTTGTGGTGTTGGGGGACCAGGCCCTGTCTGGTGGATGGCTTGTGTTGTGGTGTTGGGGGACCAGGCCCTGTCTGGTGGATGGCTTGTGTTGTGGTGTTGGGGGATCAGGCCCTGTCTGGTAGATAGATTTGTTGTGGTGTTGGGGGACCAGGCCCTGTCTGGTAGATAGCTTGTGTTGTGGTGTTGAGGGACCAGGCTTTGTCTGGTAGATAGCTTTGTTGTGGTGTTGGGGGATCAGGCCCTGTCTGGTAGATAATATGTGTTGTTGGGGGACCAGGCCCTGTCTGGTAGATAGCTTTGTTGTGGTGTTCGGGGACCAGGCCCTGTCTGGTAGATAGCTTTGTTGTGGTGTTGTGAGATTGGGCCGTGCTCTGGAATGAAGCTAATGCTGTCACCACGGTGATGGATGGAGATGCATCGAGTCCAGAACCTGCTCTGGTAGATGTTAGTCAGCCAATGGGCTCTGACCACCAAGATTTGAAAGGATGCAACGTGTCTAGAAAAACAGACAGAGATGATCACGGTCCCTCTGCTGCTTCTCTGAATTGGCAACAAGATAACAGCTGTCTATCTGTCGGTCTCTAGCCCTGAAAACACATTTCAATGTTTGACGTTGATTAAGCAGGTATCTAAAAAGTGAAACAAACAGAATAACATTCAGAAAATTATGGTTTTAAGTGAAACTCAGCTTTCTTTGGCAATATCTTCTCCAAACCAACTCTCTGTACACTGCTGTCGTGTGTGTGTGTGTGTGTCTGTGTGTCCTACCTCTCTTTGTGAGCTGGATGTTGGCCTGACGTCTGCCGTTGCCATTCTCCACGAAGCAAGAGTAGTTCCCCAGATCAGCCTCTTCCACCGAGTCAATGGTCAGGGTGATCGAGACCTCCTGCTCTCCCAGGTGCTCCCGGATAAGCCTGCAGAGAAGAAAATAGAAGAGGAGAAGCGAATAAGAGAGGAGAGAAGCAGAGAGGAGAGGAGAATGTAGAGAAGAGGGGAGAAGGGAGAAGAGGAGAGGAGAAGAGAGAAGAGGGGAGAGGAGAACAGAGAAGGGAGAAGAGAGGAGGGAGAACAGAGAAGAGAAAGTCTCTGTGATGATTCTGTCTGTGATTGATTGACAATTACCAAGCATTATCCCCCTCATTGTGACTTGATTACCCAGGAGGGCTGGCTTGGGGGGCAGATTAGCGAGGATGCTAATTACACTGGAGACGTGACTTGACATGAATTGGCCTTGATACAGATTGTGGACAGAATAGCAGTAAAAGCATCACCACAAGTGATGGTACACTTTACAAACCATGGATGACCGTAATACCACAAAGACAGCATACATTAAAAACTTGAAGTGGTCAGTCATAATTATTACAGACTTTACAGTCATTTCATTGAAAGTCAACAGCATTGTTTCAGCTCGCACAGTGTTGTAAGATAACTAGATAAATAATGAGGTTGAAAAAGTATCTTCTTATAGCGGCATGCTGCTATGGAAACAGAGGAACGGGAGAGAAAAACAATTTGAGTTAAAAAGTAAAGGAATCTCTCCTGCTAGGCACACACAGAGCAGGCGGAACAAATGGAAAAATAATGATCTCTATTCTTTAGCGTTTACAGACATCGGCCGCCATTCTGTCTCTTTTATGACACTGAGCCTAATAATGCGAAAAGACAACTGTACGAATGTCACTTGCTGTTGTTCTCCTCTCCCTTGGGGACACTTGAATGTGGTTCAGAACAATCAATCCCATTTCTCCTCTTCAGCATGTCAGAGAAGGATGGGGAAGTACATCAGGTCAATTACACCGTGCAGTACAGATGGTGGAAGTGGAAGGCAGACTGACATGGGGAATCTAGTATTTACAGTTGTGGTAATGCTCTTAGCTTTCCAACACCCAACTGCTTCTAACTGAGGCTCCATGAAGGATCCATGAAGGAGATAAGGTGGCAAGACCTGTTGGAGTAGGGGAGGAGAAGGTGGAGGAGGGTGTGGTGGAGAGGTGGAGGAAGGGGAGAGGAGGAGGTGAGGAGGTTGGTGGGAGGAGGTTGGTGGGAGGAGTGGGAGGAAGTGGAGAGGAGGTGGAGGAGGGGAGAGGAAGAGGTGTCAGGAGGGGGAGAGGAAGAGGTGGAGGAAGGGGGAGGAGGAGGTGAGAAGGGGGAGGAGGTTGGTGGAAGGAGGGGGAGGAAGTGGAGAGGAGGTAGAGGAGGGGAGAGGAGGTGGGAGGAGGAAATGGCAGAAGGTGTTGGAGGAAGTGGAGAGGAGGTGGGAGTAGGGAGGAGGAAGGCGGGAGGGGTTTGTTAGGGAGACAGAGAAGGGACAATGATGTTCAACAGACTATATAGTAGACTAGATACAGAGGCTGACATGGAGACGTTCAACATACTATATATAGTAGACTAGATACAGAGACTGACGTGGAGACGTTCAACAGACTATATAGTAGACTAGATACAGAGACTGACGTGGAGACGTTCAACAGACTATAGTAGACTAGATACAGAGGCTGACGTGGAGACGTTCAACAGACTATATATAGTAGACTAGATACAGAGACTGACGTGGAGACGTTCAACATACTATATAGTAGACTAGATACAGAGACTGACGTGGAGACGTTCAACAGACTATATAGTAGACGAGATACAGAGGCTGACGTGGAGACGTTCAACAGACTATATATAGTAGACTAGATACAGAGACTGACGTGGAGACGTTCAACATACTATATAGTAGACTAGATACAGAGACTGACGTGGAGACGTTCAACAGACTATATAGTAGACGAGATACAGAGGCTGACGTGGAGACGTTCAACAGACTATATATAGTAGACTAGATACAGAGACTGACGTGGAGACGTTCAACAGACTATATAGTAGACGAGATACAGAGGCTGACGTGGAGACGTTCAACAGACTATATAGTAGACTAGATCCAGAGACTGACGTGGAGATGTCACCCGTTTCAGCCCGTCATATAACCCAGAGGTGTTATGTGTGTCTCAGCCTCCAGTATTTATGCTGCAGTAGTTTATGTGTCGGGGGGCTAGGGTCAGTTTGTTATATCTGGAGTACCTCTCCTGTCCTATTCGGTGTCCTGTGTGAATTTAAGTGTCTCTAATTCTCTCTTTCTCTCTCTCTTTCTCTCTCTCGGAGGACCTGAGCCCTAGGACCATGCCTCAGGACCACCTGACATGATGACTCCTTGCTGTCCCCAGTCCACCTGGCCGTGCTGCTGCTCCAGTTTCAACTGTTCTGCCTTATTATTATTGGACCATGCTGGTCATTTATGAACATTTGAACATCTTGGCCATGTTCTGTTATAATCTCCACCCGGCACAGCCAGAAGAGGCCATCCCACATAGCCTGGTTCCTCTCTAGGTTTCTTCCTAGGTTTTGGCCTTTCTAGGGAGTTTTTCCTAGCCACCGTGCTTCTACACCTGCATTGCTTGCCTTTTGGGGTTTTAGGCTGGGTTTCTGTACAGCACTTTGAGATATCAGCTGATGTACGAAGGGCTATATAAATACATTTGAATTGAATTGTATTGAAAATGTGTGAGAGGTAATACAGAGCAGTCCTTCTGGTATACCTTTAGATGAGAGGATAAAATGACATACATCATGGAGTGGTCTGGTCTCCAATTGATATGTGGTACAGAGACGGTGATATCTCTTATAATGCACTCCTCCATCCCTACTGTTCTAATGATCTCGTTCCTCTTCAGACTGGATATTGGCAGCCTAGAGGTTAAATGACTTCAGTCCTCTCTTGAGAGAGTTGAAGCATCTGTAATCATTTGATCAAGTGGAATCACTGTACGGTAATTCACAAACAAGAGAACAGAATCATTTGATGATGGGGAGTGATAGACGACTAAATCCCTCTCCATGATGAAGGAAGTTTCTGATGAACTTCCCCAACGGCATGGAGCCCAGACCAGGCTTTGTGGAATCTAGCTCCGACTACATTGATTCTCCCAAGATCAACACTTCAAAACATTTTAATTATTAAACGGCCACCTTGTACCTATGTTTGTCCTCTGTAGTTGCATTCCTTTCTGTTTGCTGGAATCCATACTATTTCAATAAACGTTAATCAAATATAACCACAGACTGTTTGCTCATTGCTATTGTTCTAAGATGGCAATTCAGCACAAATGCACATGTGCCAATTGAATCTCAACAAGTAAACAGTTGTTGGTGGTATTTGATTCATGTTTATTGAAAAGGTATGGATTTCAGCAAACAAAGAAAGGAACGCAACTACAGACGACATCATCCTCCTCCATCCCTCTCCAGCCCTCTTATCCTCCTCCATCCCTCTCCAGCCCTCTTATCCTCCTCCATCCCTCTTATCCTCATCCATCCCTCTCCAGCCCTCTTATCCTCCTCCATCCCTCTCAGCCCTCTTATCCTCCCCTATCCCTCTCAGCCCTCTTATCCTCCTCCATCCCTCTTATCCTCATCCATCCCTCTCCAGCCCTCTTATCCTCCTCCATCCCTCTCCAGCCCTCTTATCCTCCTCCATCTCTGTTATCCTCCTCCATCCATCTCCAGCCCTCTTATCCTCCTCCATCCCTCTCAGCCCTCTTATCCTCCCCTATCCCTCTCAGCCCTCTTATCCTCCTCCATCCCTCTTATCCTCATCCATCCCTCTCCAGCCCTCTTATCCTCCTCCATCCCTCTCAGCCCTCTTATCCTCCTCCATCCCTCTCCAGCCCTCTTATCCTCCTCCATCCCTCTCCAGCCCTCTTATCCTCCTCCATCCCTCTCCAGCCCTCTTATCCCCCTCCATCCCTCTCCAGCCCTCTTATCCTCCTCCATCCCTCTCCAGCCCTCTTATCCTCCTCCATCCCTCTCCAGCCCTCTTATCCTCCTCCATCCCTCTTATCCTCCTCCATCCCTCTCCAGCCTTCTTATCTTCCCCTATCCCTCTCAGCCCTCTTATCCTCCTCCATCCCTCTCAGCCCTCTTATCCTCCTCCATCCCTCTCCATCCCTCTTATCCTCCTCCATCCCTCTCCAGCCCTCTTATCCTCCTCCATCCCTTTCCAGCCCTCTTATCCTCCTCCATCCCTCTATATCCCTCTCTATCCCTCTCCATCCTCCTCCATCCCTCTCCATTCCTCTCCACCCCTCTCCATAGTTTGGTCAGCCAGGCAGCGGCAGGGGACCGTGAGGCTGAAGGATGGATCTCCACTGATGGCTTTTTAAAGAGGCCTGCATGGCCATGTGTGTCGCTACATGGATTTAATGGCTGTAGAAAAGCATTGGAAATCATCATGGGTCAGATCTGTCTCCGTGCAAAAGCATTGGGAATCATCATGGGTCAGATCTGTCTCCGTAGAAAAGCATTGGGAATCATCATGGGTCAGATCTGTCTCCGTAGAAAAGCATTGGGAATCATCATGGGTCAGATCTGTCTCCGTAGAAAAGCATTGGGAATCATCATGGGTCAGATCTGTTTCTGTAGAAAAGCATTGGGAATCATCATGTCTGTCTGTCTGTCTGTCTGTCTGTATCTGTGTGTGTGTGTGTAACTGTGTGTGTGTGTGTGTGTGTGTGTGTGTGTGTGAAGCTGAAGAAGGAGGCTAGATGAAAGGGTGTGGGGGTCCTTGATGTTCTCTGCAGTGAGAAGCCAGTGTGATCACACAACACCAGAGAGGAGAGCGGAAACATTGTAGGCCCCCAACACACACACACACACTAGATGTTTGATGAGGCTGAGAAGGTCTGACAAATCCCCCACTGATGTGCCAGTGTATATACATCAAGCCTTAATGAGAGGCATAATGGGGGATAGAGGAGAGAGGAGAGGAGAGGAGAGGAGAGGAGAGGAGATGAGATGAGAGGAGAGGAGGAGAGAGAGAGAGAGAGAGAGAGAGAGAGAGAGAGAGAGAGAGAGAGAGAGAGGGGAGAGGAGAGGAGAGGAGAGGAGAGGAGAGGAGAGGAGAGGAGAGGAGAGGAGAGGAGAGGAGAGGAGAGGAGAGAGAGGAGAGGCAGCAGCATGTGAGTGAAGGAGGAGGAGGGTTGGTTGGATCAACCGTGAGAGCTCTCCAATCCCTGTGATTGACAGGTCCCTAGGGACAGCCCCTCCTCATTTAATGCTCCTTCACATGTCAGCGTAGTATAGAGATGATTACGATAGAGAGCCATCTCAGTGTGTGTGTGTGTGTGTGTGTGTGTGTGTGTGTGTTTGACAAGAATCCTCTGAATTCCTCCTGAGACTCTGATACAATACTGTATTAAAGTTTGAAGGTGAGAGAGAGGTTATGACAATGTCATCCAAGATTAGGGGAGTTACATCACTTGGTTGCTTTCCCACAGGGTCTCCTTCCATGTGTGCAAGGGCTCTTCAGACTCACTGTAGATCGAGACCACATCTCTTGAAGACTAGGAAGCAATCTTTAATTATCTTTAATGTAATGTGTATGTAAAATATCTTTGTCGTGAAACATTGTGCCAAATGCCCCATCTCTCGTATTACCGGATTCTCTACAGAGAACACTCTTATAGATTAATTTCCATTTCAAAGCCAATAGCAGATGAAATTGTGGATTTCAAGTGGGAACGATGAATATGGAGACATCTAGTACACATGCCCACATCATAACCCTAACCCACATCATAACCCTAACCCACATCATAACCCTAACCCACATCATAACCCTAACCCACATCATAACTCAAACCAGCATCATAACCCTAACAAACACCATAACCCTAACCCGCATCATAACCTTAAACCCGCACCATAACCCTAACTCGGATCATAACCCTAACCAGCACCATAACCCTAACCTGCACCATAACCCTAACCCGCACCATAACCCTAACCCGGATCATAACCCTAACCCGCACCATAACCCTAACCCGCACCATAACCCTAACCCGGATCATAACCCTAACTCACATCATAACCCTAACCCGGATCATAACCCTAACTCACATCATAACCCTAACCCGGATCCTAACCCTAACCCACATCATAATCCTAACCCACATCAGAACTCTAACCCGCACCATAACCCTAACCCGCACCATAGCCCGTATCATAACCCTAACCCGCATCATAACCTCAACCCACATCAAAACCCTAACCCCCATCATAACCCTAACCCACATCATAACTCTAACCCGCATCATAACCTCAACCCACATCATAACCCTAACCCACATCATAACTCTAACCCGCATCATAACCTCAACCCACATCATAACCCTAACCCCCATCATAACCCTAACCCACATCATAACCCTAACCCACATCATAACTCTAACCCGCATCATAACCTCAACCCACATCATAACCCTAACCCACATCATAATCCTAACCCACATCATAATCCTAACCCACATCATAACTCTAACCCGCACCATAACCCGTATCATAACCCTAACCCGCACCATAACCCTAACCCACATCATAACCCTAACCCACATCAAAACCCTAACCCACATCATAACCCTAAGCCACATCATAACCCTAACCCACATCATACCCCTAACCCACATCATAACCCTAACCAGCACCATAACCTCAACCCACATCATAACCCTAACCCACATCATACCCCTAACCCACATCATAACCCTAACCCACATCATAACCCTAACCCGCACCATAACCCTAACCCACATCATAACCCTAACCCACATCATACCCCTAACCCACATCATAACCCTAACCCACATCATAACCCTAACCCACATCATAACCCTAACCCACATCATAACCCAAGCCACATCCCTAGCACTCTGGCAGAGCTCCAGCAAAGGACTAATGTATTTATATTGAGAGATACCTGGAGAAAATCCAACAAGCTCTCACAGTCTCAAATCAGAATTAGACGTTCATCCATGTTTCTGAAATGTGAAATTTTGAACTGTTCCAAACATCAAATTCCGAAGTGTTTAAGGTTACGTTTAGGCATGAACTCTGAATGGTTAAGGTTAGGGTTAAGGTTTGGGAATTATGTTATTATATTAATTCATATACCAGTATAGGATATTAGCCCACACAGCCTACAAGATGTCCATTTCATATTTTGTTTTGTTTCAGTAAAATGCTAGGCTGCTGTTCAATAGGCGCAAGCCTTTCTAAATGCTCACGAGAAGCGTAATTGCTCAATACATTTTCAAGAGAAAAAAGACAACTGTACAGCGCATTTTAGATATTTGCGGGTTAGAGTTGGGTGTGGGCCTCAGATGTTCACTTTATCACAAATAGTCAGGCGATTGCGGATGGGTTATCATCAATTGCAGGTGGGTGGGGGTGAACAAACAGCTGACAAGCGCATCACTAGCTTACGGCCATCCGCATCACCAGCTTATGGCCATCCGCATCACTAGTTTATGGCCATCCGCATCCCTAGTTTACGGCCATCCGCATCACCAGCTTACGGCCATCCGCATCACTAGTTTACGGCCATCCGCATCACTAGTTTACGGCCATCCGCATCACTAGCTTACGGCCATTCGCATCACTACCTTACGGCCATCCGCATCACTAGTTTACGTCCATCCGCATCACTACCTTACGGCCATCCGCATCACCAGTTTATGGCCATCCGCATCACTAGTTTACGGCCATACGCATCACTAGCTTATGGCCATCCGCATCACTAGCTTATGGCCATCCGCATCACTACCTTACGGCCATCCGCATCACTAGTTTACGTCCATCCGCATCACTACCTTCCGGCCATCCGCATCACCAGTTTATGGCCATTCGCATCACTAGTTTACGTCCATCCGCATCACTACCTTACGGCCATCCGCATCACTAGTTTAAGGCCATACGCATCACTAGCTTATGGCCATCCGCATCACTAGTTTACGGCCATCCGCATCACTAGTTTACGGCCATCCGCATCACTAGCTTACGGCCATCCGCATCACTAGCTTATGGCCATCCGCATCACTACCTTACGGCCATCCGCATCACCAGTTTACGGCCATCCGCATCACTAGCTTACGGCCATCCGCATCACTAGCTTACGGACATACGCATCACTACCTTACGGCCATCCGCATCACCAGCTTACGGCCATCCGCATCACTAGTTTACGGCCATACGCATCACTAGCTTATGGCCATCCGCATCACTAGCTTACGGCCATCCGCATCACCAGCTTACGGCCATCCGCATCACTAGTTTACGGCCATACGCATCACTAGCTTATGGCCATCCGCATCACTAGTTTACGGCCATACGCATCACTAGCTTACGGCCATCCGCATCACCAGTTTACGGCCATCCACATCACTAGTTTACGGCCATCCGCATCACTAGCTTACGGCCATCCACATCACTAGCTTACGGCCATCCTCATCACTAGCTTACGGCCATCCTCATCACTAGCTTACGGCCATCCTCATCACTAGCTTACGGCCATCCTCATCACTAGCTTACGGCCATCCGCATCACTAGCTTACGGCCATCAGCATCACTAGCTTACGGCCATCCGCATCCCTAGTTTACGGCCATACGCATAACTAGCTTACGGCCATCAGCATCACTAGCTTACGGCCATCAGCATCACTAGTTTACGGCCATTCTCATCACTAGCTTACGGCCATCCTCATCACTAGCTTACGGCCATCCGCATCACTAGCTTACGGCCATCCACATCACTAGCTTACGGCCATCCTCATCACTAGCTTACGGCCATCCGCATCACTAGTTTACGGCCATCCTCATCACTAGCTTATGGCCATATGCATCACTAGCTTACGGCCATCCACATCACTAGCTTACGGCCATCCTCATCACTAGCTTACGGCCATCAGCATCACTAGCTTACGGCCCTCAGCATCACTAGCTTACGGCCATCCGCATCACTAGTTTACGGCCATACGCATCACTAGCTTACGGCCATCAGCATCACTACCTTACGGCCATCCACATCACTAGCTTACGGCCATCCGCATCACTAGCTTACGGCCATCCTCATCACTAGCTTACGGCCATCAGCATCACTAGCTTACGGCCATCCGCATCACTAGCTTACGGTGCACCGGGGCCTCCCCCTCCTCTTTCTATTCTGGTTAGAGCCAGTTTGCACTTTTCTGTGAAGGGAGTAGTTCACAGCATTGTACGTGATCTTCAGTTTCTTGGCAATTTCTCGCATGGAATAACCTTAATTTCTCAGAACAAGAATAGACTGACGAGTTTCAGAAGAAAGGACTTTGTTTCTGGCCATTTTGAACCTGTAATCAAACCCACAAATGCTGTTGCTCCAGATACTCAACTAGTCTAAAGAAGGACAGTTTTATTGCTTCTTTAATCAGAACAACAATTTTCAGCTGTGCTACCATAATTGCAAAAGGGTTTTCTAATGATAAATTAGAAAGCCTTTTAAAATGATAAACTTGGATTAGCTAACACAACGTGCCATTGGAACACAGGAGTGATGGTTGCTGATAATGGGCCTCTGTACGCCTATGTAGATATTCCATAAAAAATCAGCCATTTCCAGCTACAATAGTCATTTACAACATTAACAATGTCTACACTGTATTTCTGATCAATTTGATGTTATTTTAATGGACAAAAAAATGTGCTTTTCTTTCAAAAACAAGGACATTTCTAAGTGTCCCCAAACTTTTGAACAGTAGTTTATGTAAATTACTCGAATTTGGCTTTTTTTTAGATCAATAACTCTGATAAATAGCTTCATTACGGGCAACGAAACCTTTTGTTTCCATTCTAATTAATTATAGCAATAGTAAGCTCTTCATCTTCCCGCTCTCCCTCTCAAGCTGAACAGGACATCAGTAGGCCTAGTCCGCTTGCACAGATTGTATTTTTTTGGGACAAATTGACTGGCCTCCTGAAGTGCCACCGTACACAGCACAGTCATTGGGAACGCCTATCCAATGCAGTGTGTAATGCAGTGTAGCCTTGTATATACAGCATCCCAGCAGAAAAAAACTTGGGAAGAAAGTACATTTTCTTAGAAATATAACTTTTCCCTGCTGTCACGTTGGTATGAAGAGATTCAGGAGACAGGCGCAGGAATGCGTAATAGTTTTTTTTATTATACCCAAAATTACGCCGTGGCGTGTAAAGGCACGGGGACGAAGACCAAACAAACAAGTACATAAAACACAGAGTTGAAACCCAAACAAAAGAGCGAGGAGTACCTCGAATAAAAAACACACACGCACAATGATTAACACACGGGACTAGACCCGTAATCATCTGCGCAATCCACAATTGCCCGGAAGCCCAAAACACACAGCACTGGTCCTCACAGCACCAACAGACATTGTAACAATAATCAACAGCACCATGGTGAACAAAGGGCAAATATATGCAAATACAATCAGTGGGAATGGGGGCCAGGTGTGTGCAATGAAAGTTCCAGAGGGATCCGTGACACATGTGTTTCTCCGAACATGCTCTTAGTATAGCCTATATTATAGGCCAGCCTTTCTCAAACTTGTTTGTGCCAGGGACACCCGGGAGTTGTGAAGGTGTTTTCAACAGCCAGTCTGCTGCGATATTTCAATTTTGTTGCAGCAAGCATCAGCCTGGTGTTCCCATACCTGTTTGTGTTGTAGGCCTATAGCAAACTTCTAAAGTTGAGAATAGATGGGAGAAAATGCCTCTATCCACTTTGTCTCTCCAGGTGCCCAGCTTTTTCTTGAAATCGGCAATATTATTGTTTGCTTAGAAAATGTCACCTGCATGGTTTTGGTTGAGCAGTAGACTGGTCCGTAGGCCTACAGATCCCGATACAATGGTCCCATCGTAATCCATGTCCCGTGATGTACTCGTTCAGAACACAGAATATTTCTCCTGTAGTTTTATTCTGAGGAAACTCTCTACAAGAAAGACATTCTTTACATATGTAGCTAATATATACAAGAAGTGGCATTTGAAATGTCAGCCGTCTCATCTAATTGGATTACAAACCAATTTGATGTGCAGGCTCTGTCTAAAACCTCCATGTGATTCTATATCATCGGCCAGATCCTGGATTCTAAGCGTGACAGTGTCATTGGAACGTGGGATTTCACTGATCTTTGTAGCAGCAGATCAAACCTCTGGGCAAGCATCCACGACTGAGGGCATGACAAGCTTTTCAACTATAGTGAAAGGAGCCTGGCACTGGGAAATGTTATGAGAGAGGAAGTACGAAGTTGTCTGTGAAATTATTGTGCAGCATTTTTGTTTGTTTGGTTTGAAATAAATAAATAATGGTCTGTTTTATCCTTGAGATGTGGAAGCTTTGCTTCTAAATGTCTGCTTATTTACGATGGCTTCATAGCATATCGGCTGAGGCAAGTCTGACATAACACACAGACTGGGTTTGGCGGGCAGCTGTTATTTGAAACAAATTCAGAGAGAGAGAGAGAGAGAGAGAGAGAGAGAGAGAGAGGGAGAGAGAGAGAGAGAGAGAGAGAGAGAGAGAGAGAGAGAGAGAGAGAGAGAGAGAGAGAGGGTGGGGGTGCGGGCTGAGCAGCAGGGCTAGCTTGTGTGTGTGTGTGTGTGTGTGTGTGTGTGTGTGTGTGTGTGTGTGTGTGTGTGTGTGTGTGTGTGTGTGTGTGTGTGTGTGTGTTTGGTATAGCTATAATTAGTCATGGCAACACAATTTGTTTACTGCTGCCTACATAGTTCAGCGCATTGCACAAGTAGTCCCACTGCACGTATTTATTTGTGTCAAATATGCCACAGACCACGCACAAAAAAATCATATTCAAGATAAATATGCTGCAGACTGGAGAGCATTCCTCCACAGACTGGGATTTGAGAAAGGCTTGTTTCAGAGGTTTGAGAAGCACATCAGGAACAGTAGCAAACAGTCTTTTGAGTGGCTATGGATCATTTTAGCGAGACCACACGGGGCTCACTTGATATTGTGCTCCCAGCAGAAAATCAGTGTCTCGCTCTCTCTCTGGTTTCGCTCTCTCTCTCTCTCTGGACTCTCAGTCTCTCTCTCTCTCTCTCTGGTCTCTCAGTCGCTCTCTCTCTCTCTGGTCTCTCAGTCTCTCTCTCTCTGGACTCTCAGTCTCTCTCTCTCTATCTCTCTGGTCTCTCAGTCATTCTCTCTCTGGACTCTCAGTCTCTCTCTCTCTCTCTCTGGTCTCTCAGTCACTCTCTCTCTGGTCTCTCAGTCGCTCGCACTCTCTCTGGTCTCTCAGTTTCTCTCTCCGGCCTCTCGGTCTCTCGCTCTCTCTCTCTGGTCTCTCAGTCGCTCTCTCTCTCTCTCTCTGGTCTCTCAGTCTCTCTCTCTCTGGACTCTCAGTCTCTCTGTCTCTCTCTCTGGTCTCTCAGTCACTCTCTCTGGTCTCTCAGTCACTCTCTCTCTGGTCTTTCAGTCGCTCGCACTCTCTCTGGTCTCTCAGTTTCTCTCTCCGGCCTCTCGGTCTCTCGCTCTCTCTCTGGTCTCTCAGTCTCTATCTCTCTGGTCTCTCAGTCACTCTCTCCCTGGTCTCTCAGTCGCTCGCACTCTCTCTGGTCTCTCAGTTTCTCTCTCCGGCCTCTCGGTCTCTCGCTCTCTCTCTGGTCTCTCTCTCTCACTGGTCTCTCAGTTTCTCTCTGGTCTCTCGCTCTCTCTCTGGTCTCTCAGTCTCTCTCTCTCTCTGGTCTCTCAGTTTCTCTCTCTGGTCTCCCAGTCTCTCTCTCCGGCCTCTCGGTCTCTCGCTCTCTCTCTGGTCTCTCTCTCTCACTGGTCTCTCAGTTTCTCTCTCTGGTCTCTCGCTCTCTCTCTGGTCTCTCAGTCTCTCTCTCTCTCTGGTCTCTCAGTTTCTCTCTCTGGTCTCCCAGTCTCTCTCTCCGGCCTCTCGGTCTCTCGCTCTCTCTCTGGTCTCTCTCTCTCACTGGTCTCTCAGTTTCTCTCTGGTCTCTCGCTCTCTCTCTGGTCTCTCAGTCTCTCTCTCTCTCTGGTCTCTCAGTTTCTCTCTCTGGTCTCCCAGTCTCTCTCTCCGGCCTCTCGGTCTCTCGCTCTCTCTCTGGTCTCTCTCTCTCACTGGTCTCTCAGTTTCTCTCTCTGGTCTCTCGCTCTCTCTCTGGTCTCTCAGTCTCTCTCTCTCTCTGGTCTCTCAGTTTCTCTCTCTGGTCTCCCAGTCTCTCTCCCCCTCTCCCCCTCTCCCTCCCTCCCTCCCTCTCGTTCTCTCTCTACCTCTCTTTTTCATTGATTTATTCCAAGCCTAATTGGTATGAAGTCATCACCAGGTTTGGAGTGAGAGATCTGCTTCAGGTACTCTGAACCTGCTAGTTTACAGAGACGTTTCCAAATGTCATTCCTTTCACTGTCTCATCTCCTCTCTTCCCTGCTTTTCCCCCTCCATGTTCCACTTAACCTTTACATTAGCTCACATCTGCCGAGCATGGAGATATGTGTCCAATGGAATATAGGTAGGGAAGGGGTCTGACAGCTGAGAGGCTTCGTCCCAAATGGCACCCTGTTCCCTACATAGTTCATTACTTTTGACCAGAGCCCCCTAACTTTGCCCAACCCTGATCTAGGGAATGGTGTGCCATTTGGTACCAGGGACTTCCTAATATGGATGCCGTACAAGGGGGACACAAAAGAGGTTGGAGAAGCAAATTCTGGATGAAATGCATTGTTATTTAGGAGTAAAACCTGGATCAAACGCATCATTCGCATGGAGTTTTCTCTGAGACGTTTATATAATGATGAATTGATTCCTGTGGAGGTTTGAGTACATTGTGAGGGTAGTTACGGAAGGTGTTCCTGATGTAGCTACTGTTCTACAGAGGGAGGTCTCCGGACATATCAGAATGTGTTTTAAACATCAATGACCAATAGGAAAAATCTATAGGGACGCAAGTTAGCAAGTATGGAGTATTGTGGACTACTGTTTTTCCTTGGAACTCTTATTCACTGGAGCAATAAGTGTTATTATGTGTTTTCAGCGTTTCCTGTTCTCTGTTGTTGTTATGGTAATGCTATGTCTGCCATGCCATGGTCAGTCCTGCTATAATTGCCCCTTGCGGACCAATAAATCATGTTGAAGTGAATTGGCTTGAATAAAAGCACAGCAAGACGCTGAAGATGGATGAATTGAATGGATGGACTGTTAGATTAACAGAGGAATGGATGGACTGTTGGATTAACAGAGGAATGGATGGATTGACTGTTGGATTACCAGAGAAATGGATGGATGGGCTGTTGGATTAACGGAGGAATGGATGGACTGTTAGATTAACAGAGGAACGGATGGATGGACTATTGGATTAACAGATGAATGGATGGATTGACTGTTGGATTACCAGAGAAATGGATGGATGGGCTGTTGGATTAACAGAGGAATGGATGGGTGGGCTGTTGTATTAACAGATGAATGGATGGACTGTTGGATTAACAGAGGAATGGATGGACTGTTGGATTAACAGATGAATGGATGGACTGTTGGATTAACAGAGGAATGGATGGACGGGCTGTTGGATTACCAGAGAAATGGATGGATGGGTTGTTGGATTACCAGAGAAATGGATGGATGGGCTGTTGGATTAACAGAGGAATGGATGGACTGTTGGATTAACAGAGGAATTGATGGATGGGCTGTTGGATTACCAGAGAAATGGATGGATGGGCTGTTGGATTACCAGAGAAATGGATGGATGGGCTGTTGGATTAACAGAGGAATGGATGGGTGGGCTGTTGAATTAACAGAGGAATGGATGGACTGTTGAATTAACAGAGGAATGGATGGATGAACTGTTCTAATAACAGAGGAATGGATGGACTGTTGGATTAACAGAGGAATGGATGGATGAACTGTTCTAATAACAGAGGAATGGATGGACTGTTGGATTAACAGAGGAATGGATGGATGAACTGTTCTAATAACAGAGGAATGGATGGATGAACTGTTCTAATAACAGAGGAATGGATGGACTGTTGGATTAACAGATGAATGGATGGACTGTTGGATTAACAGAGGAATCGATGGACTGTTGGATTAACAGAGGAATCGATGGACTGTTGGATTAACAGAGGAATCGATGGGCTGTTGGATTAACAGAGGAATGGATGGATGAACTGTTCTAATAACAGAGGAATGGATGGACTGTTGGATTAACAGATGAATGGATGGACTGTTGGATTAACAGAGGAATCGATGGACTGTTGGATTAACAGAGGAATCGATGGGCTGTTGGATTAACAGAGGAATGGATGGATGAACTGTTCTAATAACATAGGAATGGATGGATGGACTGTAGGATTAACAGAGGAATGGATGGATGGATTGTTGGATTAATGGAGGAATGGATGCATGGACTATTGGATTAACATAGGAATGGATGGATGGATTGTTGGATTAACGGAGGCATGGATTGACTGTTGGAGTAACGGACGGATGGACGGATTGTGAAGACAAAGAGACAGATGCATCAACAGCTCCATGTCTGTGAGAGTCCCCTGGACAGGTACTGTATACGTACTAGTGATCCATGGAGTATTCAGCCCATGTGTGTGTGTGTGTGTGTGTGTGTGTTCGATGCGTGTGGGTATTTGTGTGTGTTTGTGTGTGTGTGTGTCTGTGTGTGTGTATGTGTGTGTCTGTGTGTGTGTATGTATGTGTGTCTGTGTGTGTGTATTTGTGTGTGTGTGTCTGTGTGTGTGTATTTATGCGTGTCTGTGTGTGTGTGTGTATTTGTGTGTGTGTGTGTGTGTGTGTGTGTGTGTGTGTGTCTGTGTGTGTGTGAGTGTGTCTGTGTGTTTGTATATGTGTGTCTGTGCGTGTGTGTGTGTGTGTGTGTATTTGAGTGTGTGTATGTATTTATGTGTGTCTGTGTGTGTGTGAGTGTGTGTGTGTATTTGAGTGTGTGTATGTATTTATGTGTGTCTGTGCGTGTGTGTGTGTGTGTGTATTTGAGTGTGTGTATGTATTTATGTGTGTCTGTGCGTGTGTGTGTCTGTGTGTGTGTGAGTGTGTCTGTGTGTTTGTATATGTGTGTCTGTGTGTGTGTGAGTGTGTGTGTGTATTTGAGTGTGTGTATGTATTTATGTGTGTCTGTGCGTGTGTGTGTGTGTGTATTTGAGTGTGTGTATGTATTTATGTGTGTCTGTGCGTGTGTGTGTCTGTGTGTGTGTGAGTGTGTCTGTGTGTTTGTATATGTGTGTCTGTGCGTGTGTGTGTGTGTGTGTATTTGAGTGTGTGTATGTATTTATGTGTGTCTGTGTGTTTGTATATGTGTGTCTGTGCGTGTGTGTGTGTGTGTATTTGAGTGTGTGTATGTATTTATGCGTGTCTGTGTGTGTGTATTCGTGTCTGTGTGTATGTGTATATGTTTCTCCAAGGCTGAAGAGCAGAGCTGTTCCCACTAGACGCCCACAAATCAAAGTAAAAGAGAACTCCCAGAGTTCCCTTGCTCTCCTCTCCAGCTCCTCAGCTCACGCCCACTCAGTATAACTTTAGCATTCAAGACCAGTAACGTGATAAGCAAAGCAAGCAAGCCTGATCACTTTCAGAGAACACACACATGCCGTGCAATAATAAAGAATGCATGATAATTCGCCTGAATTATTGACTAACGCCATTAAACATTCATTGATGTTATTGAAGAAATAGCTATGGCTGGTGACGGAAAGGTGACATTTTTCTAGTAGAGCTGTCAGAGTGCGGTGAGGTATTTGTGGTAAAATGGCCTTTAAATGGTTGTTATTGCGCTGTGTGTCCCTGACTCTCTTGTATGAGGATAAATGTATATGCATTTATCTCTGTATATGCATGCAAACACGGGAGGTGTCATGACTCCTACCTAAGGTGGCTCCCCTCCCTGTTCGGGTGGCGCTCGGCGGTCGTCGTCCCCGGCCTACTAGCTGCCACTGATCCTTTTTCCCCTTTCTGTTTATTGGTTTCACCTGTTTGTGTTTTAGGCTGGTTAGTCAGGCTTTATTTACCAGTAGGACCGCCTGCTCTTTGTGCAGGATTGTTTTGTGTAACTTGTGTGCACGTCTGTGGGTTACGTGTTTCCCCATTTCGTGGTTTTTGCTGGACAGTTTAAGTCCCCGTGTTTGGGGCATTTGTTTTGTTGTGCGCCCTGTGTTTCGTGGGGTTGGCGTATGTTCTCCGTTTTGTGCATTAAAGATAGCACTACCCTGAACTCTCTGTTTCCTGCGCCTGACTTCTCACCCACTACACCCAGTACGTTACAGGAGGAGAACGGCTCCAGGCTATCTCAAATCCTATCTATTATCCTGGACTGGTAATCTTAGATCGCACTCCGCACGTGTGCATAGGAATCACTAGGAATCACACAGCCTGTTAATATCATTACAACATACCATATCCTGGTAATATCACTACAACATACCACAGCCTGGTAATAACATTACAACATACCACAGCCTGGTAATATCACTACAACATACCACAGCCTGGTAATACCACTACAACATAGCACAGCCTGGTAATACCACTACAACATACCACATCCTGGTAATATCACTACAACATACCACAGCCTGGTAATAACATTACAACATACCAGTACAACATACCACAGCCTGGAAATACAACTACAACATACCACAGCCTGGAAATACAACTACAACATACCACAGCCTGGAAATACAACTACAACATACCACAGCCTGGTAATAGCATTACAACATACCACAGCATGGTAATAGCATTACAACATACCACAGCCTGGTAATAGCATTACAACATACCACAGCCTGGTAATAGCATTACAACATACCACAGCCTGGTAATAGCATTACAACATACCACAGCCTGGTAATATCATTACAACATACCACACAGCCTGGTAATATCATTACAACATACCACAGCCTGGTAATAGCATTACAACATACCACAGCCTGGTAATAGCATTACAACATACCACAGCCTGGTAATAGCATTACAACATACCACAGCCTGGTAATAGCATTACAACATACCACAGTCTGGTAATATCACTACAACATACCACAGCCTGGTAATAGCATTACAACATACCACAGCCTGGTAATAGCATTACAACATACCACAGTCTGGTAATATCACTACAACATACCACAGCCTGGTAATATCACTACAACATACCACTACAACATACCACAGCCTGGTAATATCATTACAACATTCCACAGCCTGGTAATAACATTACAACATACCACAGCCTGGTAATATCACCACAACATACCACACAGCCTGGAAATACAACTACAACATACCACAGCCTGGTAATAGCATTACAACATACCACAGCCTGGTAATAGCATTACAACATACCACAGCCTGGTAATAGCATTACAACATACCACAGTCTGGTAATATCATTACAACATACCACACAGCCTGGTAATATCATTACAACATACCACAGCCTGGTAATAGCATTACAACATACCACAGCCTGGTAATAGCATTACAACATACCACAGCCTGGTAATAGCATTACAACATACCACAGCCTGGTAATAGCATTACAACATACCACAGCCTGGTAATAGCATTACAACATACCACAGTCTGGTAATATCACTACAACATACCACAGCCTGGTAATATCACTACAACATACCACTACAACATACCACAGCCTGGTAATATCATTACAACATTCCACAGCCTGGTAATAACATTACAACATACCACAGCCTGGTAATATCACCACAACATACCACATCCTGGTAATAGCATTACAACATACCACAGCATCACAAGTGTGTTGGTCAAAACTGTGGCTTTGACTTTTTACAGTTCATGCAGGAACGTATGTATATCCCATATGACCTCAAGCAATGTGTGTGTGTGTATGTAACAGGGTCTTACTTGACGTGTGTGTGTGTGTGTGTGACAGGGTGTTACTTGATGTGTGTGTGTGTCTTACTTGATGTCACTCTCTCTGAACCTCTCCACGTCCAGGTCTTCGATGAACTTCTCTCCCTTCATCCAGTAGATGAGCGGACTGACTTCCCCGGCGAAGCCGAAGAACGCTCGGCACGTCAGGTTGACTTGACTTGCTGTGGAGACAGGAAACAGGAAATAAGGCATGGTTGTCGTGGTAAGGAAGTAATATGGTTGTGGGTAAAGCAAGGGAAAATGTCTGGGTGAGGTGGAGCCCACTAACGTAGGTCTTTCCAGTACCATGGATAATATGGGCGATTCTAATTAGATGGTGTCTCCTATTGTCTAGGTTCTAATGCACACCTCCAGACTCTCCTGCACCTTCCAACACCTACATCCTCCTCATAGTCACCCGTGAAGCTCCCCTATCCCATCTGAATCTCTCCTATCCCCTTTGAAGTTCCCCTATCCCCTCTGAAGTTCCCCTATCCCCTTTGAAGTTCCCCTATCCCCTCTGAAGTTCCCCTATACCCTCTGAAGTTCCCCTATCCCCTCTGAAGTTCTCCTATCCACTCTGAAACTCTCCTATCCCCTCTGAAGCTCTCCTATCCCATCAGAAGCTCTCCTATCCCCTCTGAAGCTCTCCTACCCCCTCTGAAGTTTCCCTATCCCCTCTGAAGCTCTCCTATCCCCTCTGAAGCTCTCCTATCCCCTCTGAAGTTCCCATGTCCCCTCTGAAGCTCTCCTATCCCATCTGAAGTTCCCCTATCCCTCTGAAGCTCTCCTATCCACTCTGAAGCTCTCCTATCCACTCTGAAGTTTCCCTATCCCCTCTGAAGCTCTACTATCCCCTCTGAAGTTCCCGTGTCCCCTGTGAAGCTATCCTATCCACTCTGAAGCTCTCCTATCCCCTCTGAAGCTCTCCTATCCCATATGAAGTTCCTGTATCCCTCTGAAGCTTCCCTATCCCCTCTGAAGCTTTCCTATCCCATCTGAAGCTCTCCTATCCACTCTGAAGCTCTCCTATCCCATCCGAAGCTCTCCTATCCCATCTGAAGTTTCCCTATCCCCTCCGAAGCTCTCCTATCCCCTCTGAAGCTCTCCTATCCCCTCTGAAGTTTCCATGTCCCCTCTGAAGCTCTCCTATCCCCTCTGAAGCTCCCCTATCCCCTCTGAAGCTTTCCTATCCCCTCTGAAGCTCTCATTTCCACTCTGAAGCTCTCCTATCCCATCTGAAGCTCCCCTATCCCCTCTGAAGCTCTCCTATCCACTCTGAATCTCTCCCATCCAATCTGAAGTTTCCCTATCCCATCTGAAGCTCTCCTATCCCCTCTGAAGTTCCCATGTCCCCTCTGAAGCTCTCCTATCCCCTCTGAAGCTCTCCTATCCACTCTGAAGCTCTCATATCCCCTCTGAAGCTCTCCTATCCACTCTGAAGTTTCCCTATCCACTCTGAAGTTTCCCTATCCCATCTGAAGCTCTCCTATCCCCTCTGAAGCTCTCCTATCCCCTCTGAAGCTCTCCTATCCCATCTGAAGTTCCCCTATCCCTCTGAAGATCCCCTATCCCCTCTGAAGCTCTCCTATCCCCTCTGAAGGTCCCCTATCTCCTCTGAAGTTCCCCTATCCCATCTGAAGCTCACCTACCTCCTCTGAAGCTCTGCTACCGCCCCGGAAGCTCTCATCCCCCCTCCCATTCTCTCCCACTCTCTCCCTCATGCTCCTGAACACTGATGAACTCTCTTTCACTCTCTCCCACGCACACTCCTGGCGTCCTCCACACAAAGGGCAGGGGGTGGTTATTAGCCCAGTACCCTTATTGTTCCACCCTACCAATTAGTGTGAGTGTGAAACATGATTCACAGCGTGCATGGTGAAAGATGTTCTACACACAACAGCATCAGTGCTATTTAAAGTGGAACTGACAGCAATTTAGCAACATGAAATCTTGTTAAAATCTGTTCACATACACTCCCACAAAGAATATTACACTTTTTAAAACATTTTCTGACAAGTGAGCACCTAGATATGGTCATTTTCACATTTCCATAAATTCTTAGAATGTTTGGGAACTACGTATACTAAGGCATTTGTGAAAATTCTATAGCAATATAGAATGGGAAAGCGGCCGTGGAGTTTAGACAAATAATAGACACTGCAGTAAATAAAACCTAACCAAACATCTGTCTTGTCCAGGACCGGAGTCTACACAGACAGTGCACCATAGCCAATCAAAGCTACAGTAGGCCTCATGCAAACAAGCCATTTGCCACAAGGGCCTGCCATCATTCACTTTGAACTGGACCGTGTGTTTACAGGCAGTAGGACCTGCCATCATTCACTTTGAACTGGACTGTGTGTTTACAGGCAGTAGGGCCTGCCATCATTCACTTTGAACTGGACTGTGTGTTTACAGGCAGTAGGACCTGCCATCATTCACTTTGAACTGGACTGTGTGTTTACAGGCAGTAGGACCTGCCATCATTCACTTTGAACTGGACTGTGTGTTTACAGGCAGTAGGACCTGCCATCATTCACTTTGAACTGGACTGTGTGTTTACAGGCAGTGGAGCCTGCCATCATTCACTTTGAACTGGACTGTGTGTTTACAGGCAGTGGAGCCTGCCATCATTCACTTTGAACTGGACTGTGTGTTTACAGGCAGTGGAGCCTGCCATCATTCACTTTGAACTGGACTGTGTGTTTACAGGCAGTGGAGCCTGCCATCATTCACTTTGAACTGGACTGTGTGTTTACAGGCAGTTGTAACAGCGCAACTTTAGATCATTAGAATGCATTCGACAAAAGCCATAAAATACACTTGAATAGATTTCTGCAATTATGTAAATACCACAGGAGTCCTCTTACACTTGGGAACTTTACACTCCTATTGATCAAACAACCATGAAAAGGTAGGTTCTCTCTCCCTCAGTTATGCACATCAACAACAACAACAACATCAACAATTTATGCTAGCCAGAGCAAGATGAGCTAAAATTTTATGAAAGAACATTAGATACAGTACAGTGCATTCTGATAGCATTCAGACCCCTTCCCCTTTTCCACATTTTGTTACGTTACAGCCTTATCCAAAAAATAATTAAATACATCTGTTCCTCATCAATCTACACACAATACCCCACAATGACAAAGCAAAACCAGGTTTTTAGACATTTTTGCAAATTATTAAAAAAAACTAAACAGAAATACCTTCTTTACGTAAGTATTCAGACCCTTTGTTATGAGACTCAAAATTGAGCTCAGGTGCATCCTGTTTCCATTGATCATATTTAGATCGTTCTACAACTTGATTGGAGTCCACCTGTGGTAAATTAAATTGATTGGACATCATTTGGAAAGGCACACACCTGTCTATATAAGGTCCGACAGTTGACGGTGCATTTCAGATCAAAAACCAAGCCATGAGGTCAAAGGAAATGTCCGTAGAGCTCCGAGACAGGATTGTCGAAGGAGAGATCTGGGGAAGGGTACCAAAACATTTCTGCATCATTGAAGGTCCCCAAGAACACAGTGGCCTTCATCATTCTTAAATGGAAGAAGATTCTTCCTAGAGCTTTCCGCCTGGCCAAACTGAGCAATTGGGGAAGAAGGGCCTTGGTCAGGGAGGTGACCAAGAACACGATGGTCACTCTGACAGAGTTCCAGAGTTCCTTTGTGGAGATGGTAGAACCTTCCAGAAGGACATCCATCTCTGCAGCACTCCACCAATCAGGCGTGGCTAGACGGAAGCCACTCCTCAGTAAAAGGCACATGACAGCCTGCTTGGAGTTTTCCAATGCAGGAGTGACTTCGGGACAAGTCTCTGAATGTCCTTGAGTGGCTCCACCAGAGCCCGGACTTGAACCCGATCGAACATCTCTGGAGAGACCTGAAAATAGCTGTGCAGCAAAGCTCCCTATCCAACCTGACAGAGCTTGAGATGTTCTGCAGAGAAGAATGGGAGAAGATCTCAAATACAGGTGTGCCAAGCTTGTAGTTTCATACCCAAGAGGACTTGAGGCTGTAATCGCTGCCAAAGGTCCTTCAACAAAGTATACTTATGTAAAGGATTTATCAGTTTTTTTCATTTGATAAATTAGCAAAAATTTCCAAAAAACAGTTTTTCCTTTGTCATTATGGAGTATTGTGTGTAGATTGAAGGAAAAAAAAAAAAGTCTGTAACGTAACAAAATATGGAAAAAGTCAAGGGGTCTGAATACTTTCCGAATTGGCCGTCAAAATTGTACTGATAAATGATGGGGAATTGTAGACTTCCCGTCCTTCTGCAGCTTGCCTGCAACCAAGCACCCAAGCTAACTGGCTAAAGTTGGCTAGCTTGCTACTTCCAGACACAAATGAAAGAACACCTCACTCTGACCACTTTACTCACCCTAGCAGATCGGGTTAGCTAGGCTGTTTACATGTTATCTAGAGCATTCTTGACTAACTATTACTTTTTCTGCCTACGTTTATTGACACCGGTCACATTCAGCCAGTGTAGCAAATTCGTAAGTGCATCAGTTATTCTGCGCTCTGACACACTCAGACAAGTTTGTTCTGAAATAGATAGTCAGAGTGAATTTGCGAACGCAAGGGATATTCTAACTGGATAATGTTGTGGAAATATTGAATCAAATATTTCTCAGATAATGGAACTTGTAAATTCAAATAGACTTTATTACAAAGTAACAGAGCAGACCTCAGGCCTTATAGGTTTCCACCTTCAGATAACACACATGGTGTAGATGATTAACACCCCTTGGCCTCTCGCCAACATTATCTTCTTGTCCCAATTCTTGCTTGTTAACGCCCACATCTGCTCAATTTAGATTATAATGGTGGCGGTGCCATAGTGTTAATACAAAAAATAATTCATTTATTGTTTATATACTTTCCTAATATAAGTGTTTTTCTAATAATACTTGATTAGAACAAACATATGTTCTTATTACAGATACATGGGTCTTATTACAGATACATGGTTATTATTACAGCTACATGGGTCTTATTACAGATACATGGGTCTTATTACAGATACATGGGTCTTATTACAGATTTTTGATTTGATTTATTTCACCTTTATTTAACCAGGTAGGCAAGTCGAGAACAAGTTCTCATTTACAATTGCGACCTGGCCAAGATAAAGCAAAGCAGTTGACACATACAACAACACAAAGTTACACATGGAGTAAAACAAACATACAGTCAATAATACAGTAGAAACATAAGTCTATATACAATGTGAGCAAATGAGGTGAGATAAGGGAGGTAAAGGCAAAAAAAGGCCATGGTGGCAAAGTAAATACAATATAGCAAGTAAAACATTGGAATGGTAGATTTGCAGTGGAAGAATGTGCAAAGTGGAGATAGAAATAATGGGGTGCAAAGGAGCAAAATAAATAAATACAGTAGAGGAAGAGGTAGTTGTTTGGGCTAAATTATAGATGGGCTATGTACAGGTGCAGTAATCTGTGAGCTGCTCTGACAGCTGGTGCTTAAAGCTAGTGAGGGAGATAAGTGTTTCCAGTTTCAGAGATTTTTGTTGTTTGTTCCAGTCATGGGCAGCAGAGAACTGGAAGGAGAGGAGGCCAAAGGAAGAATTGGTTTTGGGGGTGACCAGTGAGATATACCTGCTGGAGCACGTGCTACAGGTGGGTGATGCTATGGTGACCAGCGAGCTGAGATAAGGGAGGACTTTACCTAGCAGGGTCTTGTAGATGACCTGGAGCCAGTGGGTTTGGCGATGAGTATGAAGTGAGGGCCAGCCAACGAGAGCGTACAGGTCGCAGTGGTGGGTAGTATATGGGGCTTTGGTGACAAAACGGATGGCACTGTGATAGACTGCTTCCAATTTATTGAGTAGGTTATTGGAGGCTATTTTGTAAGTGACATCGCCGAAGTCGAGGATCGGTAGGATGGTCAGTTTTACAGATACATGGTCCTTATCACAGATACACGGTTCTTATCACAGATACACGGTTCTTATCACAGATACACGGTTCTTATCACAGATACATGGTTCTTATTACAGATACATGGTTCTTATTAGAGATACATGGTTCTTATTACAGATTCATGGTCCTTATTACAGATTCATGGTTCTTATTACAGATACATGGTTCTTATTACAGATTCATGGTCCTTATTACAGATTCATGGTTCTTATTACAGATTCATGGTTCTTATTACAGATTCATGGTCCTTATTACAGATACATGGTTCTTGTTACAGATTCATGGTCCTTATTACAGATTCATGGTTCTTATTACAGATTCATGGTTCTTATTACAGATTCATGGTTCTTATTACAGATTCATGGTTCTTATTACAGATTCATGGTTCTTATTACAGATACATGGTTCTTATTACACATACATGGTTCTTGTTACAGATACATGGTTCATATTACATATACACGGTTCTTATTACAGACACACAGTTCTTATTACAGCTACATGGTTCTTATTACAGATACATGGCTTTTGGTGCCTATATTAATTAAGGTACACATTTTCTGCTTACGTTCTGTTTTACATGTCTAGTGATTAACTCCATGTTGACCCAGTCTGTACACTCCCATGGATTCTGCTCTGTCCATTCACCTGAACTCAACCTTTACTCTGCTTCTGCATGTCTATTAATTAACCCTATGTTTTCTGTCTCAATACTTTTGGGAGAACAGTCTAGATACTGGAAAATCAACCATAGTCATGAATTTTCACCTACAATAACAGTCATTCAAGTTCTTGCTAGCTAACCAAATGACACCTGCATCTCTAACTGTGTATAGTCACCGGAAAACGTTATGAGGGGGAAAAGTCCGTCACTCACCCACTTCTCCAATGACATGACATCCTCCTTGCAGCTAGCTAGCTAACGTTAGGCTCCATGTTTTTAGCTTGCTACATAAATAGCAAGCTATTAGCCATGTTATGACTGACTTGTGATCATTGCCCTTCGTAGTTTGATTGTATTGACATTCCCAGCCTTGGTTACATTCGTACGCTTTTGTCCAAAATATTGAGTCATGGAAACTGAAAAAGTGCATCCCGAATGGAGGCAGCAAACAATGTACCTGGCCACCTGTGATTTACAACCTGATAGCAATATTTTTGGAACTACCAAGAAATGTATTGGTGAATTATATGAATCATGCAATGAACTGCATCCATCTATTCTGCCAACAATGTCTTAGTGTACGTCATGGAATGTTGAGTCAAATAGAACCTATTTTTAAAACGTTTTTTAAAGTTGGTTTCTGACTGATATTATGATTGTCTGTTTGTTTCATGTCAGCAAAGTAGTTCAAACGCTGTCAGATCCACTTTAAAGCATATTGGATGTGCTATGCATATCAGATACAATGCATGCCACCCCAAAGATCAGGCTAATGCTGATGATGTGTCCGAGATTGAAGAGGCGGTTCGTGTTTAAACAACTGGTAGAGGTACTGAAATGCCATCATTATTATTAATCTAACCCTAATAAAAATAAAAGCCCTTCTTACATCAGCTGATGTCACAAAGTGCTGTACAGAAACCCAGCCTAAAACAGCAAGCAATGCAGGTGTAGAAGCATACAAACCTTTACATTATACTAGACGCAGAGAGATTCAGGCCTCAGGATCATACGATACCCCCTGAGATTGTCAGAAAGGAGCATTGACATCAAGAGGGACATTCAAGCAACTATAACCACCACCTATACTACTTCAAGAGCCATTTGGAGGGGAATCTCATGGACATCAGATTTTGATCATCTGTAGCAGCAGCACCTGACTCCATCCAGCAGACAGACAGGCAGACAGACAGGCAGACAGACAGACAGACACAGAGGATGTGATGAGCAGATAGACTCCAGAGGCCAGGGACTAGACTGACTGACTGACACAGTGAATGGGGCTGAGGGGTAAGCTGACACGGCTCAGGAGACAGATTCTCTCCCTGTGCTGGAGCTTTTTCTCCCCTCTCAGCTCATTTCCCAGCCATATCTTATGTGGCGGAGAGAGAGATAAGCCCAGTGTCTCTTAACTCCACCCAGCCAGCCCAGGGGACTTGGGACCAACGACGAGACGCCCGGATTATGGATCCCATTCTCTCTTTTTTCTCTTTATTTCTCACTCTGTTTTCTCATTTGTGCTGTGTCTTTCTTCTGCACAGGAATTCATGTGTATTACAGAAACTCTAAACAAGCGAAACATTGTGTCGATCACTCTAAACCCCAGCACAACACAGCTGATTCAAATCATCAACTCATCATCAGGCGTTGAATATTTGAATCAGCTGTGTAGTGCTAGAACAAAAACTAAAGCGTGCTGTAAACTAAATATTACATTTAATGATATAACATTTCCCCATTACAGGCAGGCACAGAGACGCACACTTGTGTACATGCAATCTGGGACATAGACCAGCCAGTCTATCTCATTAGTTCTCATTGAGTGAGGCAACATTTTCTATACCAACCAACAGTAGGGCCATGTGCTGTGAGCACACAACACCGTAACCCAAAACACCATCAAAGCCAGAGAGCCAGAGAGGCTAGCCACTAGAGCCCATATTAAGCTGGACTGATCAAGGAGCGGCCATTAAAAGTATGTTGAGAAAGTCAAAGAGGTGATTCAGCATCATTCATTAGTGTTCTCACTCATCTCATCTCCCCATTTCTCCCCCAGGGTTTGGGGCTCAGATGTCTGTAAGATGGCAGATAGCGGTGGAGGATAATTGGCAGTTCAAAGATAATAGGGATTTATTTGACCATCTCTCTCTGGCTCTGAAACGTTCCGCCATGTTGCAGCCCCCTTGTCAGATTATTAGGAGCAGAAACCAGGTAAACATAAAGGGACTTGTGAATCTGGTTGATGTGTATCTTTTCCCTACATGAAATATGGTAAACACCTCTAAGCTTCAGCTATTTGGGAGACTAGGGCCAATTCAATGGCTTAGAATTGCAGGATGCACCTTGAGTGTGACAGTTAGTGTGCCCATTGAGGTGAGTTATGTGGTGGAGCAACATGGTGCAGTACCACTCCTGTCCACAAGAGGTCACTATGGAGCTACAGAGCAGGTACAGACCTGCACTGATGCAAAAAAAAAGCAAAGCATGTTGACAGGTTCAGCTCTGAGAGGAATCATTATTCTCCTCTTGCAACTCCACAAAAATACTGTACCTTTATTCCTGGGGGATTGGAAATCACCCCATTTTATTCTATGTAATGCCACAAGTCATGCAGGCTCTAATGTACCATTATTCGTGTATGTACATAATACACTGCCAATTCCCAGCATGAGATAATGGAGATTATGCACATAATAATCACAAAGTGGGAGTACCTTTATTGACATGTTAATCTAGGTAGGCCAAGATCACACTGACTACACAGAAGAACATGCACACACACACACACACACACACCCTCTCCATTCCTCTTCCTCTCTCTCCTCTTCCGCTCTCTGCTTCCCATCCTCTCTCTTTCTCCCTTTGTCATTTCCTCTCTTTCCCTTTCTCTCTCTCTCCCAGTCTCCCTCTCTCTCTCCCTCCCTCTCCCTTACTCACTCCCCCCAGCCCTCTCTTCCTTATCTTCCTCTGCCTTCCTTAAGCCTCTCTTAGTCACAGTAATAAGGTAAAAAGCTGCAGCATTGGCATCACCGCTCTGAGCGGAGGAAGGAAGCAGTCGATTCGATGCACGATCGCCAGAGGAACACACGCACACACTGGTCTCAATGAGCATACTGTACATGTCCAGACCATATAAGCCTCAAAGAAGTACGGCCTGAGAGGCAAGTAATGAGTGCCCATGAGGTCTGCTCCAGATCAAAATATAACCATGAGGTTTGTTCCAGATCATCATATAACCCTGAGGTTTGTTCCAGATCATCATATAACCATGAGGTCTGTTCCAGTTCATCATATAACTGTGAGGTCTGTTTTTTAATTTAACCTTCATTTAACTAGGCAAGTCAGTTAAGAACAAATTCTTATTTACAATGAGGATGTTCAGGGGCAGAACAACAGATTTTTACCTTGTCAGCTCGGGGATTTGATTTAGCAACCTTTCGGTTACTGGCCCACTGCTCTAACCACTAGGCTACCTGCTGCCCCTGTTCCAGATCATCATATAACCCCGATGTCTGTTCCAGATCATCATATAACCCTGAGGTCTGTTCCAGATCATCATATAAACATGAGGTCTGTTCCAGATCATTGTATAACCCTGAGGTCTGTTCCAGATCATCATATAACCCCGAGGTCTGTTCCAGATCATCATATAACCCTGAGGTCTGTTCCAGATCATCATATAACCATGAGGTCTGTTCCAGATCATTGTATAACCCTGAGGTCTGTTCCAGATCATCATATAACCCCGAGGTCTGTTCCAGATCATCATATAACCCTGAGGTCTGTTCCAGATCATCATATAACCATGAGGTCTGTTCCAGATCATTGTATAACCCTGAGGTCTGTTCCAGATCATCATATAACCCTGAGGTCTGTTCCAGATCATCATATAACCCCGATGTCTGTTCCAGATCATCATATAACCCTGAGGTCTGTTCCAGATCATCATATAACCCCGAGGTCTGTTCCAGATCATCATATAACCCTGAGGTCTGTTCCAGATCATCATATAACCCTGAGGTCTGTTCCAGATCATCATATAACCATGACGTTTGTTCCAGATCATCATATAACCCCGATGTCTGTTCCAGATCATCATATAACAATGAGGTCTGTTCCAGATCATCATATAACCCTGAGGTCTGTTCCAGATCATCATATAACCATGAGGTCTGTTCCAGATCATTGTATAACCCTGAGGTCTGTTCCAGATCATCATATAACCCGGATGTCTGTTCCAGATCATCATATAACCATGAGGTCTGTTCCAGATCATTGTATAACCCTGAGGTCTGTTCCAGATCATCATATAAACATGAGGTCTGTTCCAGATCATTGTATAACCCTGAGGTCTGTTCCAGATCATCATATAACCCCGATGTCTGTTCCAGATCATCATATAACCCTGAGGTCTGTTCCAGATCATCATATAACCCTGAGGTCTGTTCCAGATCATCATATAACCATGAGGTCTGTTCCAGATCATTGTATAACCCTGAGGTCTGTTCCAGATCATCATATAACCCCAATGTCTGTTCCAGATCATCATATAACCCTGAGGTCTGTTCCAGATCATCGTATAACCCTGAGGTCTGTTCCAGATCATCGTATAACCCTGAGGTCTGTTCCAGATCATCATATAACCCTGAGGTCTGTTCCAGATCATCATATAACCCAGAAGTCTGTTCCAGATCATTGTATAACCCTGAGGTCTGTTCCAGATCATCATATAACGCTGAGGTCTGTTCCAGATCATTGTATAACCCTGAGGTCTGTTCCAGATCATCATATAACCCAGAGGTCTGTTCCAGATCATTGTATAACCCTGAGGTCTGTTCCAGATCATCATATAACCCAGAGGTCTGTTCCAGATCATCGTATAACCCTGAGGTCTGTTCCAGATCATCATACAACCCTGAGGTCTGTTCCAGATCATTGTATAACCATGAGGTCTGTTCCAGATCATCATATAACCATGAGGTCTGTTCCAGATCATCATATAACCCAGAGGTCTGTTCCAGATCATTGTATAACCCTGAGGTCTGTTCCAGATCATCATATAACGCTGAGGTCTGTTCCAGATCATCATATAACCCTGAGGTCTGTTCCAGATCATCATATAACCCTGAGGTCTGTTCCAGATCATCATATAACCCTGAGGTCTGTTCCAGATCATCATATACAAACACTGTATAGGCCTATACTGTACTGTACTTCCTGTACTACCCCCCCTTCTTGTTCTGACTACTGACAGCTACTTCATTGAGGAAAAATGTACTTTCTATGCATGTGATTTGTGGTTGTCCCACCTAGCTATCTTAAGATTAATGCACTGTAAGTTTCCCTGGATAAGAGCGTCTGCTAAATGACTCAAATGTCAAATGTAAATGGTGGCGTTCCTCTCCTCAGATGTTGTGAGCATATACCAATAGTTGCGTGCCACGTCATCGACTGTGCCGTCGAGCACCTGATTGCTATAACATTTGATTGTGGTTAGATGATAGGTAAAATACCTATCGACGCATTGTAAGATCTGGCAGGGATCGGGTCTGGGCAGAGGCCCACTATAAAGGCCAAGACTGTACTGTACATCCTATATATGAGAAACCCAAGTCTAAGTCAAGCACTGACCAAGCATATTCCTTGTTTTGTATGTGGACTCGTCTGCTAACAGCAGAGCAGTTTGTAAGTGAGGAAGCTTTCCCTTTCTAATATAGCTGTCCTGAATAAATGACGCTTCAGTTACAATTGGAGAAAGATTTCAAAGTGAAGGAACGCTGCTTTGGAGACTTTCAGTGCTTTTGAAATCCCAACTGTAATGACATTGAAAGTGTTTTTAATCCTCCTGCTCTTCCTTCATGGAGAGAGGAAGAGAATTTACTGCAGAACCATTAAGCCCAATAACAGGGTTCAAAACAAAAGGATCATTTAATGTTCACAGCAGTCCTGCTTATCTGACTGAGTATGTGTGTGTGTGTGTGTGTGTGTGTGTGTGTGTGTGTGTGTGTGTGTGTGTGTGTGTGTGTGTGTGTGTGTGTGTGTGTGTGTGTGTGTGTGTGTGGCTGTGCAGGGACACACTTGGATGCATAGGGCTAATGGTTTCTCTATGCTTCTCTCATGATGCTTTGTTGTCCTCTTTCTCCCAGTATAAGCTGCTACTTACACTACTGTGACCACCACATTCAATTAGCCAGCTCTCTGCTGTCTCACTCATGGCCCATCCACGACTAGACACATATTTCCATTGGACCTCATTACCAAAATTGTCTGGAGTGACGTTTCTCTCATTAAGGAAACACGGTGAGTTTATGGAGCGTCACAATAGCAATAACTAAACCACCGTGCCTAGTCTAAACCATTCTGAAGAGTTCTCGGCCATTCACGGAGTAAATTGATGATTTCTACTACAGCACACAGCAGACCAGACCTGCACTCTTCATTATGGTCGTTGATGAGATGTAACGTTAGGAGACCGTTCGAGATTTGGTTGTAAACCGCTGTCTGTAGCACATTGAATGGTTGTGTTGATTTCCAATCAGAGGGCAAGTACACTGCAATCGAAGGCGAGCTTATAGAGATCAATGTACAGTATGGATGTATGCCTGGCTGGACATAGAGGATCGATCGGGTTATACTGCACCATGGACTCTGAAGTTATAGAGAGAGTTGGAGAGAGTGAAAGAGAGAGAGAGAGAGAGAGAGAGAGAGAGAGAGAGAGAGCGACCACATCCAAATAATGCATGGCTGGTCGACCACAGCCTGACATTTTCAAAAGATCAACAGCCTCTCCTGCATTGATATCTTCAACAATGCAACGCACTTAAGCACAAAGGGTGATTAACACAAAAGCCCACTGCTCTAATGGATGATCATTGTACCGATATGTCTGATTCAGATATGGAACAGAACACTAATAATAATAGTAATAATAATGGATTGGATTTATATAGCTCCATTTTACCAGTCAAAGCGCACTACGACTCTCATCTGAGACCAGGTCATTGCTTAACTCGCTAATGAAGTGTTTCGATGTTAACCAATCGATAACCATCAATACTTATTTTATTAATTTCGACAACACACATTTTGTTTACCCTAAGTTTTTTAAAGAAATTCCACACCACCACTTCAAGGACTAGTGTCCCCTCTACAATGTTGACTCTATCCAGGGTCGACAGACAGGCAGGGGTGAAAGAGCTCACTCAAGGAGAAAAGGGAATCGCTATCAGCCCACCTGCACATTCACTGAGCATTCACTATAAACCCCGGACACCTCTGGCTTTAGTCAGGCCTACAGGAAGGTCTGGAGAATTCCTAAGCAGCGCTCGGAGGGGAGGGCTACTGAAGCAAGGCCAGACAGAGATCTAGACACAGCACAACACAGTGGGGTCCTTCAGGCACTGCTGGGTCAGACTCTGTGGGCCCCACTGACTCAGTGTAAAAGTTTCCTCCCTGTAGGCACAGATCTAGGATCAGTTTTACCCTCCCTTAATCCTCACCTTAACCATTAGGGGAGAAAGGACCCAAACGGACCTTACATCAGTGCTGAGCGGTGACCTCATCTGACTTCCCTAACCCCAAAAACTACTTGGCAGCCATCCAAACCTCCATGGCCAAGCTCCGAGTCAGTCCCTGTATGGTCCAGTGGAGCGAGGAGGCTGCGAGTGGAGCCAGGCTAGCCAGAGATGGCTCACTGCCTACCCAGGGACGGCTCACTAAGCTCAGGCTCTGTCCCACACCTCCAGCCCCTGACTCCCTGGGCCCTGAAAGTCCATCTAATGACAGACCAACAGCATAGTGCTGTAGTGTAGCTCGTAGGCTATACTGTCGGTGCTTTTCCCAGGGCTTTGGCCATTGTGTGGAGGATCAATGGGACACGTGAGTAGAATGTGGAGGAGAGTTGTCTAAGTCAGTGAAGCGAGGACATTGATGGGTGGAGGGGCTGTAGAAGCCAAAAGAGAAATGTTGCTCCTTATCCCCACAAATCCCTGTCGAAGGAGGGAGAGGGGAATCAATGTCTCCCTCGCTTTTCCTCTTTCTATCTCCCTCTCTCTCGTTCTCTCTCTTAGGATAATTTCCCTCTACTTTAGGATATGAGAGTAGAGAGGGCTGACACAGTTTGCCGTGGCCTCAGAGGCGACTGTGCGTGCTGACACTCAGGAGCACAGACTTCCCGTCTGCTGTCCCCCCCTTACTTTCCCTATCCCTCTCTCGGTCTCCTCTTCCTCTCTTCCTCTCCCTTGCTTATTATCTGCTCTCTTTCTTCCTCCCTCTATCTCTCTTTCTCTCCTAAAGCCAGTCCCGGGAGGGCAGCAACCAGGGCTACATTATGGATGCAGATTCAGGAGAGTAACAAACAAAGGGGCCAGACGTGTGCTGGTGCAGTGGCTGGGGAGTAGGGACTCTGCAGGAGCACGGGCTACAGGAACAGGTTCCAGTCATACCAGACGCTATCCTATAGGAGAGAAGAGCTTGGTACCCCTGACCAGACCAAATGGCTTCAATGAGGAAGTGAAACGACCAGTAAGGAGAAGGACAAGGACACAGTAATTAGAACTCTGTGACCCAAAAGGGTGCAGTGCCGGCTGTCTTCATTTGTCTCAACTTTCACGTGTAATGTATCTTTGACTTAAGATTTTAAATTCTCTCTATGTGATTCTATTTTTGAAGAAAGTCCTCAAAAGGAATAAAGGAATGACCTTTGAGGCTTGCTTCTCCATGACTTTGATCAGGCCCAAATCTCATAATCACTGACCATTCTGACTTCTAAATCTAAATCCATGACCGTCTCATTTCTTCTGCCCTCGGCTCTTCTGATGGTTGACTGAAATTGCAGCAAAAGCGTCTTGGCATCACGAATCAATTTGCTGGTCCCGCTTTCCCACCATCACCACCCTTTCCTGCTGCAAACAGACAGAATCCACACCATCGACCTCTTTAAATTGTCCCTCTAGGGCCTCTGTACTGTAGTCTCCCCCAGTGTGGAGAAGTAGCTCTCCTCCCTTTCCTCCCTTCCTCCTCTAGGTGACATTTGTATAACCATCCAATTCAGCTAAACACACAGTAGCAGTTTAGAGCCTTTTCAACTATATAGATACGTCTTTATGTGTGTGCTGTGCAGTCCGCCACTGCACCGCGGTCCACTGCACCGCAGGCCACTGCACCGCAGTCCACTGCACCGCAGGCCACTGCACCGCAGGCCACTGCACCGCAGTCCACTGCACCGCAGGCCACTGCACCGCAGGCCACTGCACCGCAGTCCACTGCACCGCAGTCCACTGTACCGCAGGCCACTGCACCGCGGTCCACTGCACCGCAGGCCACTGCACCGCAGGCCACTGCACCGCAGTCCACTGCACCGCAGGCCACTGCACCGCAGGACAGTTCAGATAACCTTGTGTTTCTTCAAAGAACTGCTTGTCTTAAAAAACCTAGGCACTTAAGCCGCCGTTCGCAATCCATTTAATTAAAACAATAGGATAAATTACAAGCAAGGCTATCGAGGGAGTGAGAAGTAAACCGGACGTAGCTAAATTATGACCTTACGCCGGAGTCGAGAGAACATTTTAAGGGGATATCATGACACATGCATAAATTTAAGGCCAGAAGTGCTGATGTGTCGATCATTCGCCTTCCCAGAGTGCATTGCGCCAGACGGCGTGTACAGAACAAGTCCATATTTCATGCTCCGTGGAAGCCGCTATATGTAAATTCATGTGGGCATCATGGATGGGAAACAACATATTTGGATGGCCTGAAACGTATGTTATACAGATCTTGTATGATCTTTGTGTTGCCTCAAGGTAAGATGGAATCACATAACATTACATTATAATAGTACATGTCAATCACAATATATCACAGTACGGTCACAATATCACTTCTATAAGGCCTATGTACTGGCCGCCTAATCAATATATTTTCATATGGTATAATGAAAAGAGAGTTTTGAGAAGGAAAGATAACGTTTTTTTAAACTTCTTCCTTGTGTAATCCTCTTGGTGCCTGAAGATGCTTGTGAGTAACGCCATTCTGTTTATGCGTAAGCCTCAAAACATTCCAAATCCATAGTTTCATTAAGCCCTAATCTGTCAACAGTCGCACATTCCGCATGACTTCCAATATATTCTTTCCTGCTTTCCCCAAACCCTGGTAATCAATTCTGAGGAGTCCCTGACAGGAGGATGACATGAGAGAAAAGGTTATACTGTGTGTGTGTGTGTGTGAGAGAGAGAGAGAGACAGAGTGAGAGAGATCTAAGTAAGACAGCGAGATGTGTAATATGTGTCTGAATATGTGTGTGTGTATAAAGGTGGCCTAGCTAGGGTGACAGCACAGGGAGCATGCTGATGAGCTCTCCCCGAGCACTGATCGTATTATCTCTCCCCCTCTTCTCCCTCCCTCCCTCTCTCTCCTTCTCTCTGCAGGTATTAGGCCTCCTATCCCAGTGACTGACACTTTCCTCAATCACGGCTACAGTATTTGCATTCATAATGACCGTGGCACCCTGCCTGGACCAGTGGGAGCTGTCACAGCGCACCCTGAGTCATTTGAGTCGACGCACCGTAACTTGGACAGACTGGCCCTGACAATAACATTTTCAACAGTGGCCTTGTCACAAAATGACAATTTTAATGACACAGGCTACCTACTGCAACACTTAACCAAATTGACTCAGGATGGCTTCAATCAAATTTTCTAAAAGAGAGGAAGAGGGGAGAGATGGGAGTTCCGTCTGTAGGAAATACCATAGAGTTTGACGGACGGATGGATGTGTGGAGCTGTCAGTATTGGGATGTGTCCCACTGGGCCTGCTCTTGCACTGCACCCTGGGATAATGGGGTGACTGGTTGGGATCCACACTGAGTCTGTAAATGACAGGAGGATGGAGATGGGTTCCCACTTTGAATGTTGATTGGTTCAGAGTGGTGCAGTGGTGGGGGGTGGGACGGAGACCCCCTGCTATGGATCAATGGTGCAGGGAGACAGATACAGGACTGCAGAGTGGGTTATATGGAAATGGACTAGTGAGAACACTACAGTACATAAAATATCGATTTTATCCTATAATGTGAGATGATTATGAACCTCAATATACAGTAACGTAAACTCACTCACTTTTGTACATCGCCTTGGTCCGTACAATTGACCTTATTTTAGCGCCAAAAACCTAATACTTCCAGATCAACTGAAATGTAAATATCATTGTAAAGCACAATTTCTCCCCTTTCCAACAGAATTCATGCCGAGACCTCCACGCTGCCCGTTTCTGCATGATTCAAGAAGGCAATGAGCTCCGTCGGGTCTTTTTATAAATGGCGGGTGGGGAAGCTAAACTAATGCGTGATAGTGAGAAGGAGAGATGTGATGTGGGAAAACTGCTTTTTTTCACTCGATCTGTCCAACTTATCACCTCTAAAATGTAAATAAAACACTATAAAGAGTTTATATAATGTGTCATTACATACCTATTTGAAGGTTTGTGTCGAATTTGAATGGGGTTTTTAGGGCGGTGCTAAAGTGATCTTCAGAAGTAAACAGCGGCTTTGAGAGTCATGATCGCTTGCAGTGATAACACAAAAAGTGACTAGGTATCCCCCCCTTACCCCCGTCACTGTCCACTTCCTGTTTCTAAAGGATGAGAGAAGTGCTACACCTGGTGGAGAGAGATTGTAAGACAGAAATACTTTTTGCGTGCTGTACGTTACGACATGACACTTCACGATGTAACGGAGGGTCAGTTTTTTCAACTTTTCTCCAATACTATAGAGCCATTACCATGTCGAACAACGCTTGAATAGAAACGTAGTTCACACCCCAGATTTTGAAGTCAACACAGTCGCTACAGTCTCATTAGTTTTCTTTGTAACCTCGTTTGAATGTTGCGGTTGCGCACATTTGTACGGAATGGGGTGAGTTTACGTTACATAAAATATAAATGTTATCCTATAATGTGAGAAGACTGTTAACCTCAAGTTCTAGTCAGAAATGAACAGTACATCAAATATACATACAATGTATATACGAATCAGAAGAATATTTATGAATGACATACATTTATTCAAATGCTTATATGATGGAACTGCACATATGCAAATTAGATGTATATAGTCAGCCAGCCAGCCAGTCAACCAGTCAACCATTCAGCCAGCCAGTCAGTCAGCCAGTCAGCCAGCCAGCCAGCCAACCAACCAGTCAGTCAGCCAGCCAATCAGCCAGTCAGTCAGTCAGCCAGTCAGTCAGCCGCATTGCAACAGTAAACTGTGGAAGTCATCATGTGGAAGTTAATCTATCTCTGGATAGTGAGGCTGTAATACTAAAGCTCATGAGGAATTACGGAGAGATTTCCAGAAAAGCTGCTGGCAGCAATTTCTCTGTCTTTTTATTAGCCAAGATGTGCAATTTGTGCTAGTGCTTAATGTGACAGGATTCGTCTTGTTTGCCATATGATTCGGGACAGACATGGAGGCTGGGAGGCTAGGTCTGGGAGGGCTCCAGGGATAGACATGGACGCTGGGAGGCTAGGTCTGGGAGGGCTCCAGGGATAGACATGGACGCTGGGAGGCTAGGTCTGGGAGGGCTCCAGGGATAGACATGGACGCTGGGAGGTTAGGTCTGGGAGGGCTCCAGGGATAGACATGGACGCTGGGAGGCTAGGTCTGGGAGGGCTACAGGGATAGACATGGATGCTGGGAGGGCTCCAGGGATAGACATGGACGCTGGGAGGCTAGGTCTGGGAGGGCTCCAGGGATAGACATGGACGCTAGGAGGCTAGGTCTGGGAGGGCTCCAGGGATAGACATGGACGCTAGGAGGCCAGGTCTGGGAGGGCTCCAGGGATAGACATGGACGGTGGGAGGCTAGGTCTGGGAGGGCTCCAGGGATAGACATGGACGCTAGGAGGCTAGGTCTGGGAGGGCTCCAGGGATAGACATGGACGGTGGGAGGCTAGGTCTGGGAGGGTTCCAGGGGTAGACATGGACGCTGGGAGGCTAGGTCTGGGAGGGCTCCAGGGATAGACATGGACGCTGGGAGGCTAGGTCAGGGAGGGCTCCAGGGATAGATATGGACGCTGGGAGGCTATGTCTGGGAGGGCTCCAGGGATAGACATGGAGGCTGGGAGGCTAGGTCTGGGAGGGCTCCAGGGATAGACATGGACGCTGGGAGGCTAGGTCTGGGAGGGCTCCAGGGATAGACATGGACGCTGGGAGGCTAGGTCTGGGAGGGCTCCAGGGATAGACATGGACACTGGGAGGCTAGGTCTGGGAGGGCTCCAGGGGGTGAAACAGAGATTTAGGACAGACCACACCACACACACAGGCAGGCATGAACGAAAGAAACGCACGCACACACACACACACACACACACACACACACACACACACACACACACACACACACACACACACACACACACACACACACACACACACACACACACACACACACTACCCTCAAGACTCCCGCTCCAACGCAGCAGGCTGTCACTGCCGGCTTCATACTACCAACACTCCCGCCGTATGGGGACTGATGTATAAGACAGTATTATTTCATACAGATACAGGGTCTCTCTAGGTTCCAGAACAATAGGAATACGTCAAGCCTTTGTGTATGACAATGTCCCTGAAAGAGATTCATACAATTTCACTTCAATACAATGTCACACAAAAGCTGCCTACCTGGCAGATATGTATAGAATATACTGTACATACAATACCTAGACAAGACAGTGTGTTCATAGTCCTCTGAATGGATGTGTGTGTGAGTGCACATGGAGTTGGTCTCTGTAGGTTTACAGGGCAGAGTGAAAATCCACAACAGAAATCAGTAAATCACCTCCTCTGACATATTAGTGGTTTGAGTGTGGCATGCTCATTAAATAGATGATGCTGTTGTTTCCCAGAACTGAGTTCTTGTCAACAGAGATGATCTGCATGATCTATCCATGTCAGACAGAAGGTATTATCCATGACAGACAGAAGGTATTCCCTCAAAAGGGACAGGGAGTCAAACAATGTCAACACACAGAAACACACAGACAGAAGCTACGCTGGCTGAACTCTCCACTGAACTCTCCACTTCTGGCTCTCATCCAGACAGCTTATGTGTGTGTGTGTGTGTGTGTGTGTGTGTGTGTGTGTGTGTGTGTGTGTGTGTGTGTGTGTGAGAGAGAGACTATGTGTGTGTAATCTTCATTCCGAGCGTGTACGCTATAGTGCAGATAAGCAGCTTTTCCATACCTGCTCGTGTCCCATTAGACCCCAGCAGATAAACAACAGCAACGCTCAATATTCTCAATTACTCCATGCATTTGCATCTCATTGCCAACCAAGCCCCACTGCAATGGAACTCTCTCTCTTTCTCTGAAGAGGTGCAGAATAGAGACAAAAGATAAACGCTGGAAGGAACAATGCAGGGGTTGTCTAAGAGATCTGGACTGGTACACAGGTGCAAGGAGGGGGGTGTAGTTGTGTGAGGATCCACCCTTTAAGGCCCCACTCAATGAAAACAGATCAGACTTGTACATGGGAACCAATATGAATTCATGCGTAGCGAAGGAAGCATGTTTGAATCAATATGCAACGTGTGTCTTTCTTATCTTGTTGAGCACATTCATCCAAACGCATTTTTGCAGCGAAAGAACAATGGCATTTTTTTACCGCCGAAGCTTATTAACAGGGTTCTGATTGGATTGGGACCCTAACAATAGCATGAATGGAGGCAAACCAAAGGGGACAGGGACGGGGTGAGTCAGTGGTTCTACAACGGAGGCAGCGAGATAGTCAGTCAGCCAGCTCGTCAGTCCCACCATAGTACCTCTGTCTCTGGCCCCTGATGTGATCTAGGGATGCAGGGCTGGGCCATGGGCAAGGAGTCTGGTCTGGAGCCACATCATACAACCCTCTACATCACAGAGCCAGTAGAGGGGGTGTCACAACAAAGGCTGGGGCCTATGACTCTCTGCTGCCCTGGGGGCAGCCAGCTGGCTTGGGTCACCTCAGAGATCTGTATATAGCGACGAGATGCTCAGGTCTCCGCCCAAACAATGGGAATCGTTGTTCCTAAAGGCGGGAAGGCAGGCGACAAGCTTAGGTCTAAAATAAGCCCATAGAAACGCATTGCGTAAAACCTCTCACTGCGCCTCTTCCTCTCTGGTCACCTCAGATCGCACACCCAGGGTAGAGTCCTGGGCCCAAGGTATTTAGTTATGAGAACTTATAGTAGCCCATCTTTTGATTATAGCTAGTTTAACTAACAGGGTAGAGTCCTGAAGGTCCTCATCATCAACGTCCAGATGAATGAAACAGTGATATGGCATTGCTGTGCGCTCTGTAATAGTGGACTGCTGGACATTTAGAACAGTGTTTGAATGAATCTCCCTCTCGCAACTCCAAGTCATTTATTCAGTGGCCGTTGTCGATAAGGTATGGCTATTTTAAGGTAAAGACCTTGAGAAAATTGAGAGGCGAAGAAAACTGCCTGTCTGGCAGTCTTAGGTCAACATCTTGGAAAATGTGGTGTCATTGCAAAATAAAGAGTGAGAGAGAAGGAGGCGTACCTTGAGGGCTCAAACTAATGATGCATGTAATAAACTAACCTTCTGCCCAAAGAAAGCTGGCACAGCCGGAAAATAATGGATAGTACGTAAAACGAATGAAGCGCTTAGATCATTTGTATTTCATCCATGAATATGATATTTCTTACTGTAAACACTGTGAGCCATATCAACACGTATCTCATTAAAACCAATGATATACAGTGCATTTGGAAAGTATTCAGACCCCTTGACTTTTCCACATGTTCTTACGTTACAGCTATATTCTGAAATGGATTACATTTTTCAATCTATACACAATACCCCATAAATGACAAAGCAGAAAAAGGTTTTTAGACATTTTTGCAAATGTATATTTTTAAGAAAACTATGGAAATATGACATTTATATAAATATTGAGTTGCTTTACTCAGTACTTTGTTGAAGCACTGTTGGCAGTGATTACAGCCTCGTGTCTTCTTGGGTATGACGCTACAAGCTTGGCACACCTGCATTTGGGGAGTTTCTCACATTCTTCTCTGCAGATATTCTCAAGATCTGTCAGGTTAGCTGCTGCACAGCTATTTCAGGTCTCTTCAGAGATGTTCGATTAGTTTCAAGTCCGGGCTCTGGCTGGGCCACTCGTGGACATTCAGAGACTTTTCTAGGCTGTGTGCTTAGAGTCGTTGTCCTGTTGGAAGTCTGTGGTCCTGAGCGCTTTGGAGCAGGTTTTCATCAAGGATCTCTCTGTACTTTGCTCAGTTCATCTTTCCCTCGATCCTGACTAGACTCCCTCTCCATGTCACGGAAAAACTTGCCCACAGCATGATGCTGCTACCACCAGGTTTCATCGTAGGTATGGTGCCAGGTTCCCTCCAGACGTGACGCTTGGCATTCAGGCCAAAGACCTTAATCTTAGTTTCATCTGAGAGTCCTTTAGGTGCCTTTTGTCAAACTCCAAGCGGGCTGTCATGTACCTTTTACTGAGGAGTGGCTTCTATCTGGCCACTTTACCATAAAGGCCTGATTGGTGGAGTGCTGCAGAGATGGTTGTCCTTCTGGAAGGTTCTCCCATCTCCACAGAGGAAACCTGGAGCTCTGTCAGAGTGACCATCGGGGTCTTGGTCACCCCTTCTCCCCCGATTGGAAGAGTCTTGGTGGTTCCAAACTTCTTCCATTTAAGAATGATGGAGGCCACTCTGCTCTTGGGGAATTTCAATGCTGCTGACATTTTTTGGTACCCTTCCCCAGATCTGTACCTCAACACAATCCTGTCTCTGAGCGCTACGGACAATTCCTTCGACCTCATGTCTTGCTTTTTGCTCTGACATGCACTGTCAACTGTGGGACCTTATATAGACAGGTGTGTGCCTTTCCAAGTTCTGTTTAGTCAATTGAAGTTACCACAGGTGGACTCCAATCAAGTTGTAGAAACATCTCAAGGATAATCAATGGAAACAGGATGCACCTGAGCTCAATTTCGAGTCTCTTAGCAAAGGGTCTGAATACTTAGAATACGTAAAGAAGGTATTTCATTTGTTCTTTTTTTGAAACGCCTGTTTTTGCTTTGTCATTATGGGGTATTGCATGTATATTGATGAGGAAAACAATGAATTGAATCCATTTTAGAATAAGGCTGTAACGTAACAAAATGTGGAAAGAGTTTAGGATTAAAATGCTAATACAGCAACACAACGATCCTCAGAGTACAGGTCTATTTCCTGACCATGCAGCCAGACAGACAATGAGTCCTTCTGTCACGTGTGTCCTCTCTGCTTTCTCTGATGATTGATCCACAGATGCTGCTTAAGGTCCTGTCTAGTCCTAGTCTATAGTACACAGTAGTGGACCTAAGGACAGAGAGAGAAAGGACAACACACATGTACTGTCTCTGTGAAGATCCCAGACTGAACCCTGAGGCTGTGGATAAACAACAAAAGGACCAATTTGTCTCATGCTGCGGAGGGAGCGGACGTCTGAGGGGCAGGTAGCGACCCTGCGGAGCCCCAGACCCCTGCTGCCTCCTCAGGTGTAACAGCCTGCGGAGCCCCAGACCCCTGCTGCCTCCTCAGGTGTAACAGCCTGCGGAGCCCCAGACCCCTGCTGCCTCCTCAGGTGTAACAGCCTGCGGAGCCCCAGACCCCTGCTGCCTCCTCAGGTGTAACAGCCTGCGGAGCCCCAGACCCCTGCTGCCACCTCAGGTGTAACAGCCTGCGTGATCCAGGAGTCAAACCCCACCCCGGCACGGAGGAACAGAAACGCCTGTATCAACACAGCCCTGCTGAGGGTGACACCTGCAAATAACACTTTAATAACTGAATAATGTCTCTGGTCCGCTCCTCCAGCTGTGCCTGGGCAGCCTGCGGACGACGGCGATGGCGCCTTTGCTCTCTTTAGCTCCCTTGATAGAGGGGGCTGATAAAGGAGGCAGGCTAGAGCAGTATGGCAGTGTGAAATGGGTCAGGAGGCATTGGCGCTAGAGGGGATGGAAGGATAGGAAGATATCTCCACTGTCCACCTGCTTCTAATGCTAATTCTGCTCCACCCCAAACGACTATGTCCTTGAGTGGTGGTCTTCTTCAGGATGTGGGGTCTCTTTGGGGTGTTTTACGATCAAACGGGTACATTGTTGACTGTTCGCTCATGTTTATTCCACACGACACGTTATGTTGTGCTCTTATATGTTTCTGAGTGAAAAGACGAGTGACACTAAACAGCTCTCTGAATGTCCCTATGAAGTGGACGAGCAGTGCTTAGGACTTCCCCGACGACAACAACACAACATCACCAGCGTCTAACTAAAACAGTCACCTCACACCACCACGGAGGAAGAGCCTGAGAGAAGAATCAAATAGAACTGCCAAAACAAACGGACTAAAACAACACAGACAGAGGCATAGCCTTTAAACACAGAGGGGTTTTTTCAGCTCAGCTGTGTGCAGCAGGGTTGTGTGTTGGATGCTGCTACCATACAGTAGACCTGCTAGCGTAGCGGTGGACACAGCCAGGCTGGGGCTCCCTGGGTCTGCTGTCTGTGGGAGAGGAGGAGTGGTAGCGAGTGAGAAGGGAGGAATGGAGGGAGGGATGGATGGGGGGAGCAGGGGCCTCCTGTAGAGAACCCTGCAGGTGGTGCCAGTCTGGCAACAGAGACCCGGGGCTGTCAGTCACACAGACTTCATCCTCACAGAGGGGTAGAGGAAGAGGGCAGACAGCAGGCCTCTATCATTCCACTGTAGCACTACTCATTCACCTTTAGAGGAGGAGGGGGAGGAGAAGAAGGGAGGAGAGGAGGAGGGTGGAGGGGGAGGATAAGGAGAAGGTGGAGGAGGTGGAGGATAAGGAGAAGGTGGAGGTGGAGGAGGAGGTGGAGGAGGGGGAGGATAAGGAGAAGGTGGAGGAGGAGGAGGGGGAGGAGTAGGAGGAGGAGGAGGGGCAGGGGGAGGATAAGGAGAAGGTGGAGGAGGTGGAGGATAAGGAGAAGGTGGAGGTGGAGGAGGAGGTGGAGGAGGGGGAGGATAAGGAGAAGGTGGAGGAGGAGGAGGTGGAGGATAAGGAGAAGGTGGAGGAGGAGGAGGTGGAGGAGGGGGGAGAGTAGGAGGGGAGCCAAGATAAGGAGAAGGTGGAGGAGGAGGAGGGGGAGGAGTAGGAGGAGGAGGAGGGGCAGGGGGAGGATAAGGAGAAGGTGGAGGAGGTGGAGGATAAGGAGAAGGTGGAGGTGGAGGAGGAGGTGGAGGAGGGGGAGGATAAGGAGAAGGTGGAGGAGGAGGAGGTGAAGGAGGGGGAAGGGAGAGTAGGAGAGGAGGAGAAGGAGGGGAGCCAACAGAGAAGGCACAGTTGGAGAATGTAGATAAGATAAATACAATCAAATCAAATGCTGTTTGTCACATGCTTGGTAAACAACAGGTGTAGACTAACAGTGAAATGCTGATTTACGGGCTCTTCCCAACAGTGCAGAGAGAAAAAAAATATTTTTTGTTGAATAAATACACAATGAGTAACGATAACCCTAACACAGGGTACCAGTACAGAGTCGATGTGCAGGGGTACGAGGTAACTGAGGTAGATATGTACATACGGGTAGGGGTAAAGTGACTAGGCAACAGAATAGATCATTAACAGTAACAGCAGCATACAGTATGTGATGAGTCAACGCAGATAGTCCGGGTAGCTACTGTAGCTATCGGTTCTTCTGATTGGTTGGAGAATGTAGATACTGTGTATGGAGAGAGTCACACATGTAAGTAGTGAGAGAGCAGTGATTGGCTGGAAATACTACAGGCTCCTATGTGTGTGAGAGAGTGAAGACATGCGGTCACCAAGTGTAAATGAGGTTAAAACAGGCGTGTTATAGTGCTGGGTTGAAATAAAAATGTGCACACACCAGGAACTTACTGAGACTAACTGACCCAGGCCTGGAGCATCAGAAAACAGCATCTTGCTTCCTTTTATCAGTGCTCTGGAAAACCAAACTGAGGGATTTAATTGAGGTGTGCTATGAGTATTGATAGCTGGATAAAGATAAAGGACTGGCTGATAAACGACAGCTGGCCAGAACAAGCTAATTACCCCTGTGACAGTAAGTCAACGTGAGACATCAAATACAACTCATCTTAGATCTTAGATAAGATGATTGCCCTTTTGGCGGCACAGAAGAGAAGACAATATTTTATGGTATCAGAAAGAATATTGAGAGATTAAGGCACGTTTCACCTGAATACTATTAGGAAGAAGGAAGGAAGGAAGGAAGGAGGGAAGGAAGGAAGGAAGGAAGGAAGGAAGGAAGGAAGGAAGGAAGGAAGGAAGGAAGGAAGGAAGGAAGGAAGGAAGGAAGGAAGGAAGGAAGGAAGGAAGGAAGGAAGGAAGGAAGGAAGGAAGGAAGGAGCAAAGGGAAGACAGAAGACAGGACAGAAGGGAAAGAGGTGCATGTCCCCTGACACGTATTTCCTGGGCCATCCATCCATTTATTCAGTCAGAGTGAAAACAGATAGAAAAGACATGATGCTCCAACAAAGAGGAGGAGACAGACGTTCATGGTGCTGTACTGTTAGGGTCAGGGGTCAGGTGAAAAGCTAGCCAAGTGGAGTTACATGCACGTGTGTTGAATAGAAATACTTTCCTTGGGGCATTGTAAAGAAGAGTAGGCAAGTGTAAAATAAGAACAGCTCTTTACTGTTGTTGTTTTTTATCAGTCACCGTGATGCAAAGAACAAGTCTTACAAACTGGGGGGGAGTTACAATGAGCTCTGGATATCAGGAGACAGACAGGAAAAAAGGATTCCTCAGAAGAAGCATTAAGGAGTCTGTACTGTTCTGCGCCATTTCATTTCGGACGTGTGCACACTGTCAAAGCAGTGCGTTGCGGATGTAAACAGATTAGGACTGGCAGAGACAATAGTCCATAACCGACATGACATAACTCCCCCTGACTCGAAAGAGGCTATTAGCCTCAGTTTGGGACGTCCGGAGAGGAAATCAGTCCGTAATCTCTACTGCCTAGTGCTATGCATAGTGTCAGGTCTCCAGTCCAGTCCCAGCCCAGGTCGTGTCTTTCCCCCACCTACGGCTCTCCTCCCTCCTACATCACCTGGAGCTGGTAGCCAACCGACCTCAACGACGGGCCAGGAGTGGTTGCCAAGGCAACCCTGGTGTACAGGTTGAGTCAAGATTGAAACAAAAGGAGCTACCCCTCCCTCCATCTTTCTCTCCATCCCTCCCCGGAAATAAAAGTCAGAAGAGAGGAAGAAGAAGTCGAACTAGCCAAAACGTTCTGGGGCAACGGCCTGATTAAGATTCCAATCAGGCCTGGCTTCCATCTTGATAAATGGAGGGTGTGGAAGAAACTTCCCTAAATGGCCCTTTGGCATGGCCGGGGAATAAACTGTGCTAATCAACAATAGCCCTTTGGCATGGCCGGGGAATAAATTGTGCTAATCAACAATGGCCCAACAATCAGAACATCTACCCAGTAATCACGCAGAGAAAAGTGACTGTGTGAGTGTGGGTATGCATATATATGCCTGTGTGTGTGTGTGTGTGTGTGTGTGTGTGTGTGTGTGTCTGTCTGTCTGCCTGTGGGAGGCTAGGTTATACGTTTTGTGTGTATGCCTGCTTGTCTGTGTGTGTGTGTGTGTGTTTGTCTGTATGTGTGCATGCATGCCTGCCTGCGTGTGTTCAGAATCAGTCTACAGAACGGTCTCTTTCCTTGCTCTGCCTCTGAAAGCCTACTTTGAAGCTTCATGGTGGTAATTGGTATTTTCTCTCCACCCGTTGTTGTCACAATGGGGTCGCTGTATACGTAATGGCCTTCTCAATCACCACAGAGCGAGAGCAGCACACACGCAGCCAAGTGTCGGCATTAATACCCATCTCATTCTACCGGCAGTCAGCTCTGGGAAATCACACTGACGTGATGAAGGAGGAGGAGAGAACTGGGCTACACAGGGCTGCACAACCAACCACCATTCAAATCCCAGGCTACCATACATCCATAGCTATCTTATGGTAGACAGTTGTGATACATACCAGAGAACCAGTACAAGCATGACAGTAAATAGAACCTCTTTCTGTCAAGTGTAACAGCTGTGGAACACTGCTACAGTGTGAACGATGATGAGGCTGAGGTGATATGCTCAAAACCCCAAGCAGCTTCAAACACCTTCCACTAATCTGCCCTTAGAAACAAGGCAATGTATCCGTATACTGTAGACGGTCCAGATAACCAGGAATACATCCTGGGATTTTGAGGCGAAGCAGTGCACAGTGCATCTGGTTTCCTTGCTAATGGCGGCGGATGTGCTTCTTCCCTCCCCGAATGTGTTCCTTCCTGAGGCAATTTGGTCACACAAGAGCACTGGCATCCTCTGAGGTGGTAATCGGGCAAAACAAACAGCGAACGTGTCTTTGACCGCCTCCCTGCGGAGAGAAAATAAAGCGTGATGGATAACCACTCAGTGGAGACGCTGTTCCTTTTCCTGTGTGTGCACCGTGGCCGGTCAGGTCTCGTGGGCCTCACGACTACAACAAAGTGGGCTGGAGAAAGAAGAAAGAATGGAAGTGGATCATCTTGTTCCTATTTGAAGTTGCAGTTTACGACTGGAAATGGAATGAATAACAACAACCTAGAGCGTCGTTCAGTCTAGCGGCTTAGAGGGACTGAAAACAATAGAGCTAGTCCCTGAGGCAACTCTCACGAGTGAGACACACATGAAGTCATGTCAAATGTTATGCTAATCCCTCTTTTAATACAGAAATCATTTCCTCAAAATGAGTCCCTTACCCCTAACATGCACATAGCCTAAAGCTTGAATGTTATGCCGCAGTGGAGGAGTGGTGAGTAGATAAGTAGCAATGCAGAATGAAGGCTGGAGAATCACAGTGGTAACAAAATAAATACATTCATATGACCAGAGGTGAGAGCTTGATGTGTACGTGTGAGAGAGTGAGTGAGAGAGTGAGTGAGTGAGTGAGTGCGTGTGTATGTGGGTTGACCCAACATCTAAAGTCACCTTCTCGGTCACCTTCTCGCCATCTCAAAACTGTAGCGAAATTCATCGTTATTCCCCAAGATCACCTCAGCCCACTCTGCGCGTAACCGGACAATATGATTGGCGCCCCCCGGGGATGAGGACAGTTCTGTACGAGGATGAGGACAGTTCTGTACGGGGACGAGGACAGTTCTGTACGGGGACGAGGACAGTTCTGTACGGGGATGAGGACAGTTCGGTACGGGGACGAGGACAGTTCTGTACGGGGACGAGGACAGTTCTGTACGGGGACGAGGACAGTTCTGTACGGGGACGAGAACAGTTCTGTACGGGGATGAGGATAGTTCTGTACGGGGACACAGACAGTTCTGTACGGGGACACATTAAGTTCTGTACGGGGACACAGACAGTTCTGTACGGGGACACGGACAGTTCTGTACGGGGACACGGACAGTTCTGTACGGGGACACGGACAGTTCTGTACAGGGATGAGAACAGTTCTGTACGGGGATGCGGACAGTTCTGTACGGGGACGCGGACAGTTCTGTACGGGGACACAGACAGTTCTGTACAGGGATGAGGACAGTTCTGTACGGGGACGCGGACAGTTCTGTACGGGGACACAGACAGTTCTGTACGGGGACACAGACAGTTCTGTACGGGGATGAGGACAGTTCTGTACGGGGACGCGGACAGTTCTGTACGGGGACACAGACAGTTCTGTACGGGGACACAGACAGTTCTGTACGGGGTTGAGGACAGTTCTGTACGGGGATGAGGACAGTTCTGTACGGGGATGAGGACAGTTCTGTACGGGGATGAGGACAGTTCTGTACGGGGACACAGACAGTTCTGTACGGGGATGAGGACAGTTCTGTACGGGGAGGAGGACAGTTCTGTACGGGGACACGGACAGTTCTGTACGGGGACGCGGACAGTTCTGTACGGGGACACAGACAGTTCTGTACAGGGATGAGGACAGTTCTGTACGGGGAGGAGGACAGTTCTGTACGGGGACACGGACAGTTCTGTACGGGGACACAGACAGTTCTGTACGGGGATGAGGACAGTTCTGTACGGGGACGCGGACAGTTCTGAACGGGGACACAGACAGTTCTGTACGGGGACACAGACAGTTCTGTACAGGGATGAGGACAGTTCTGTACGGGGACACAGACAGTTCTGTACGGGGACACGGACAGTTCTGTACGGGGATGAGGACAGTTCTGTACGGGGACGCGGACAGTTCTGTACGGGGACACGGACAGTTCTGTACAGGGATGAGGACAGTTCTGTACAGGGATGAGGACAGTTCTGTACGGGGACACAGACAGTTCTGTACGGGGACACAGACAGTTCTGTACGGGGATGAGGACAGTTCTGTACGGGGACGCGGACAGTTCTGTACGGGGACGCAGACAGTTCTGTAAGGGGACACGGGCAGTTCCAGGACGCGGACATGAGCAGTGCAACACAATCAAAGTCTTTACAGTGGGTTACATTAGTAATATTCATGTTTTATTATTATGTTAAACAAACATTCTATGTTTTTTTATAACAATATGTTGAGATCTGGGCCCATATCCACAAAGTGTCTCAGAGTAGAGAATTGGTCGCATAAGTGCTGAGAATAAAGACATTTGACATGCATGGGTATAAATTCTCTAAGTCCCACCTAGTTGGCAGATATTTAGGACACCTCGTGAGCTGTCCTAACTACTCAACCACAACTACTAATCAATGATTTATGTAAAAAGGGCACCTAAACTGTACTGATATTCAATAAATGTTTCTGTTAAATAGGAGACTTTATGACCCTGCAGTAAAACGTGGATATATACTCAGTGGCTGAGGTTCTCTCTCGCGCTAAAAAGAGTACGCTAAGTACTCACTCACTCAATGTTAGAGAGAGAGAGGGCTTTAAACCAACACTGGTAAACTGCTTGTCGGGATAATGGTGCCTAGAGCATTGCCGAGGCCAGGGAGAGAGGCATAACGTGTTAAAGAGGCAATGGGCCATAATCCAACTGTTTGTAACAACAAGAAAATATCAAGGATTCACTGGGCCTGAAACAGTTCACTTTAAGTGCACTTGTATGAGTCGTGTGGGTGGAGATGGGTAGCTGGAGCGAGGTAGCTGGCTCTTCATTTGAGAAGGAATTACACTGATATCTCCCCTTGGATATTCACTGTTCTGGAGAGACACAATCTAGTGTGGAATTGAATGCAGTGTACCTTCACAAATCTCCTTTGAATATGGCAGATTTTGGCTGTGTCTTCCTTTTGCAGCCTTGGAGCATGCCGAGTTACTCTAAATGTAATTTTTATATCTTATCTGAGATTCTTTCATGGCTGGATGTAATAAATGAGGGCCATCTGCAGCACTAGAAAACACCATTGACCTTTTACTCTTCTCAAACCAAGTGTAAGCAGAGAAATAAATGTGAATAATGTGATTGTTTTTGATTAATGTTGATTCACATTAACCAATTATTACACAGAACACACACACACACACACACACGCACACACACACACACACACACACACACACACACACACACACACACACACACACACACACACACACACACACACACACACACACACCTCCTTAACACCAAAGACTACCTGCTGGTCCCACCTTTACCTTTGAGTCCCTTCCTCTTCTCCTCAGTCACACACTCTGCTCTCTCTTTTCCTCTCTTCATCCCTCCTTTAACTCACTCTCACTCCATCTTATCTCTGACAGACCATGCCGCTCCCCCTCCTCCGGTCGCACCACCACCTCGTCTCCTGTTGAGAGGTGCTAGTGCTGTGAGCCTGTTAGTGTACAGGCCCACTCTGCTCTGCGCGGGCCGATACAGGCCCACTCTGCTCTGCGCGGGCCGATACAGGCCCACTCTGCAGTTGATTAAGGGTCCGGTGTGAAAGAGCTAGGTCTTATCAGTGGGAGGGAAAGCATTTCCACAGAGAGCACTAATTGACCAGTGACTGACTGGCTGGCTGCTCTGCTGCTGAGAGGAGATTGGGTCGCCTGATGGCTCGGCTTAGACGCTGCACTGTTGCGCTTTTACTTCCCGGAGTCCCTGGAGTCTATAGTGTAAATAAAGCAGACCTTTCCTCAGCCAAGCGCTCTCTCCAACCCGCTGGTGGGTGCTACTCGTTTCTGTGCACGTTGTTTCTATGGAGAAAGTGCACGTTGTTTCTATGGAGAAAGCCATAGAGGAGGGATCGTAATTCTACATTTTTCCACTCATAGGGGAAATGAGGCTCCAGGTATAGTGTCAGTTCTTAGTAAACAAATGAATTAGGCTCAACAATAGCATCTGGTAAAACACACAGCGGAGCCGCTGATATAAATGTGTTGTTTACCGCTGTTACAGGACTTGATGACTTCCCCTGATATTGTGAACTGTTGAGATAATTTGCCTGTGAATAGCGTCCAACTTGTAGGCCCTGAGATATCATGGGCCGTGGCGAGGAGAGGAACTAGGGCAGCCACGTTAATTACTGCTTCGCTTTAGCCGTTGCCCGGGTTGCGATATCGGGAGCGAGTCCTCTGAGGGAAAAGCCAACCACCAAGATGGCTGCCTCAATATAATCTGATTCCAAAGCCTTGTTTAATCACAGAGGGAACCTTGAATCTTTACACTGAAGCGTTTTGAAACAAAACAACATATTTAGGAGGGATTTGATCATAACTGATACGTTATCTATAGGAAGATTACGGTAATTAGCCAGATCTGTGAAAAGCACAAAGCTGGAGAAATACCCAGACAGGAGAACATGAAGAATCCACTGCTGTAAGTCACATCTTCACTAACCTATTACCCTCAGCCATTATATCAATGTAGATCAGTAACAAGCCTATGTTGAGCAGTAATAGAGTAAAATACTGGATTCCACATTGGACCCTGACATGGTGTTCTCTGTGATGCCTGCTTAGGACATCCTGTCTCTATGGAAACCAAACCCTGAAACCTGGACTCGACCTGTCATCCAGTCACTCCTGAACTGCTAACATAGCATAAAACTCAGCCTCAGAAAGTGTGTTGGATTCAACAGAAGTACGGAGAAGTTGAAGAGCCTTCATGGGAGAGAGGAGAGTGGAAAGGAGAGGGTGACAGTACTGCACCATGGAACCAGGAAAAAGTCATTTCACTGCAGATCTGCACCACAAGCAGAAAAAGTGCAAACCGCTTAAATGTGCCAAGTTCAAGCACATTTAAATATACGCTCTTCAGCAAATCCAATACCTGTCACATTAAAATAAAGTGGCTTTCTCCAGGGTTATATATTTGAAATAAGATCTATGTGGGCAATACTCTCCAGCACAAAGACAAACTGCCTCTGGTATTCTGTTAGCCTTTCATATCCACACCGGTACTGTAAACACACAATTCCTCTGGCACAGTATCGAACCAAAAGTAGTGTTGGTACTCAAACTACTGATCCGATAGATACAGTAGGCATTTGGATATCTCTGTACATTCACTGAGGATATACAGTAGTGTTGATGTTCAAACTACTGATCCGATAGATACAGTAGGCATTTGGATATCTCTGTACATTCACTGAGGATATACAGTAGTGTTGATGTTCAAACTACTGATCCGATAGATACAGTAGGCATTTGGATTTCTCTGTCCATTCACTGAGGATTTACAGTAGTGTTGATGTTCAAACCACTGATCCGATAGATACAGTAGGCATTTGGATATCTCTGTACATTCACTGAGGATTTACAGTAGTGTTGATGTTCAAACTACTGATCCGATAGATACAGTAGGCATTTGGATTTCTCTGTACATTCACTGAGGATTTACAGTAGTGTTGATGTTCAAACTACAGATCCGATAGATACAGTAGGCATTTGGATATCTCTGTACATTCACTGAGGATTTACAGTAGTGTTGATGTTCAAACTACTGATACGATAGATACAGTAGGCATTTGGATATCTCTGTACATTCACTGAGGATTTACAGTAGTGTTGATGTTCCTTGTCATGTATTTTGTCAGAGTACTAAAACAGCTATTCTCAACCCAAAATGATTTGGTCTTAAACATGGTGGTTCATACAGCTGGCTTAGTTGGTCTCTTCTCAGAGTCATGAGACAACAGTTTCATGCAGCGTTACTGTTATGTCTGCACACTACGTTTACAGTGCTGCATTGAGAGTAATATTAGAACACAGTTGGACAGTGCTGTTATTGTTGGGCTATGCCTGATGTATTGCGAGTTTGAGCTAAAGAACAACATGGTTGATTAGAAACCGCTGTCGCAGAGTTATCGTTGTGAATACAACAGTTACGTTATGGATGAGTCAAGCACAGATAGAGTCATCCTTCATTAACACCCTCCCTTACAACAGCTGATGACCGTCAGCTATAGACTGACCACAAGACTGGATGATGGTAAACCTCTCATGAGTGAAGCTACTGGATAACATGACTATCAGCTACATTGAACAGTCAGGTAACACAGTGTTAGTGGCGCCATCGTCATCGGCTTCACACACAGACCACTAATCACAGAAAACCTCAGTGTTCATTGATGAGAGTTTCATATCAAATGTGTAAATAAGTCTATGTGAGAACATCAAGGTTTAAGAGTCTAATTTCCTGTTGCTACTTGTACAGTACACTCAAGGATTAAGAGTCTCACTTCCTGTTGTCACTTGTACAATACACTCAAGGTTAATGAGTCTCACTTCCTGTTGCCACTTGTACTATACACTCAAGGTTTGAGTCTCACTTCCTGTTGCCACTTGTACTATACACTCAAGGTTTATGAGTCTCACTTCCTGTTGCCACTTGTACTATACACTCAAGGTTTATGAGTCTCACTTCCTGTTGCCACTTGTACTGTACACTCACAATAAGCTTCAACCCACTCCCCTCATGAAGTACTTATAAGGAGTTATGTATTTTTCCTCACCGAGCCATCCTGGAGAGCAGCCTCTTTTATGGCACAGATAATTGAGTCTATAAAGGGAAATGCATCACCTGGAAGGCACCACGTTAATTCATTACAGGAATATACCTTCGAATAAATTCACAGTCAAACATGGCCGTCGCTATTTACCCAGGAGTCTCTTTGTGACTCGACTGAAGGATTGTCAGCACTACATCCCATTTTAAAGGGCCCTCGTTGGTTTCTCTCTGTGTGCGGGGAGAGAGAGACACACAAACACTCCTCCACTTTCATGGTCAAACACACAAGCACTCTGAAATAGCATATGGGCTCGATAGAAATGAGGACCATTACTCGGTACTGTGTGTTGTTTTTTACTCAGGGAGGTTGGTTTAGTGTGGGGAATGGAAAATGTAATGGAAGTGAATGCTTGTCTGTCTGTCTGTACTGTAGCACAGAGATCATTGAGTTAAGGGGAACTAGTCTTAACTTCCTGCTATGACAAGGAGGCAGAAGAGATCCTATTACAACAAGAGGGACTCAAATGGAATCCAGAAGACCACAAAATTGCTAACCGTTTCGCATATCATTTTCTGTGCTTGTCAATCAGATTGAGGGAACAGTCTGTCCTTGCAAATACAACTTCTACAGTCGTTAGGGTAGTTTGGGTTGTCTAAACTCAGTAATTACTGGCTGTGAACACAGTACAACATTATGGAATAGTCTATTAGGCTTATGACACAGGACATGTGATTCATTGGTCTTGACCCCAGAGACAAAGTGCTATTTGTTATACAGAAAATCCAACATGTTCCCAATCTGGTCTGACGTCCTAGTCACAGCAATTATGATGAGAGAGGATTGTATCATGACTGTAATTGTAAATGTAAATTCCAGCCTAGTCATTGCCTGCAAAGCCATCAGTCCCCATCAGCATTTACACTGCACTACATATCAGACTGCTACTGCGTTACTTGGACAAACAATAACCACTGACAAATGAATAACATAAAAGGAGATGATTAACTGAAGAAAAGCAATCTGGGTTGATAATTTACATCAGCCGCATGCTGCTTCTCGAGCCGGCTCCTGGGTATGTGTGTGTTTTTGTATGTGTGTGTGTGTGTGAGAGAGAGAGAGAGAGAGAGAGAGAGAGAGAGAGAGAGAGAGAGAGAGAGAGAGAGAAAGTGTGTGTGTTTCAGTGTGTGTGAGAGAGCGAGAGATTGTGTGTGCTAAAATGTTTGTGTGTGTGTTCAGGAGAGAGAAGGAACTAGAGACGGTGACTTATTCACATTATCTTAGGTTTTCATTACAGTCTGTGTGCTGCATGCACCAGTCTTAGTCATTACAACCCAGTTTATCATAGTCTCTTTTCCTGAAAATAGCAAGGTGTTTATCAATGTTCCACCATGAAGAAACCCAGTCAACCCCCCCGTAACATCAGCAAAAAACAGTGTCATGCATCTACAGATCTGAAGATAAAGCATCACACACACGATCAAAGAAACAACGCCACTTCACTCATTAGGTAAACTGCTGCAATGTATGTATGTGTATAGGGACTCATAAGGCATTCATCTTAAGGATACAGTCAACCGCTACAACAACTGTAATTAGTAAACACAAATAACGGCCTCACTTGGCAAATTTTTTTATCAGCCAGAGAGGTAATAGACCTAATGAAGTCGACTCAAATGATCCTAATTAAGGCGGCTAATTGATCTTTAACTGTGTGATTCACACAGCACTCCGTAAGTATCTACCTACACCTCAACTGTTACGTCTTTCAGACTCACAGCACTAGCACCTCTCAACAGGAGGCAAGGTGGCGGTGCGACCAGAGGAGGGGGAGCGGCATGGTCTGTCAGAGATAAGATGGAGTGAGAGTGAGTTAAATGAGGGATGAAGAAAGGAAAAGAGAGAGTAGACTGTGTGACTGAGGAGAAGAGGAAGGGACTCAAAGGTAAAGGTGGGACCAGCAGGTAGTGTGTGTGTGTGTGTGTGTGTGTGTGTGTGTGTGTGTGTGTGTGTGCCACTTTGCAGGGGATCAGGCAAATCTAAAATTACACTCTTCGAAAAAAGGGTTCCAAAAGGGTTCTTCGGCTGAACCCTTTCTGGTTCCAGGTAGAAACCTTTTGGGTTCCACGTAGAACCCTCAGTAGAAAGAGAGCTCCACTTACCTCCCACCCAGAGTCCAGAACAGACAGTTAGAAGGTGGGTTTGAGTGCATGGGGTGATTACAGGCCCATATCCCAGAATCAGGAGGGAGTCACAGGGGAGGGGCTGGGCTCACAGTAGCACGAACACACACACACACACACACACACACACACACACACACACACACACTAACCTGGGTGGTTGGGTTCCAATCAGAATCTCCAGTCAACAGAGTGGGGTAACCTGGGTGATTGGGTTCCTATCAGAATCTCCAGTCAACAGAGTGGGGTAACCTGTGTGATTGGGTTCCTATCAGAATCTCCAGTCAACAGAGTGGGGTAACCTGGGTGATTGGGTTCCTATCAGAATCTCCAGTCAACAGAGTGCGGTAACCTGGGTGATTGGGTTCCTATCAGAATCTCCAGTCAACAGAGTGGGGTAACCTGGGTGATTGGGTTCCTATCAGAATCTCCAGTCAACAGAGTGGGGTATACATTTGCTGCACACACACACACATGCATGCACATATACACATTGATACACAGTACGCACACTCAAACAAGTAATTCACCGTAATTTGATAGAGGAAAGAAAAGAAAAGCTAATTAGAATATGTAGAACAGGGACGTTGTTAGTCTCAGTGACATGTTACAAATGAGGTGGACGACACAAAGCCTGCATCGCAAATGCTGTTAAAAAGCAATTTGTTCTTTTAGGGCGAAACTAACAAGGAAGAAGTTAGAAAATAACCACAGAATCATTTGTTTTAAAACCTTTGCAGAAAAGATTCAGCATAGTTAGTTTTAGCAAATTGTTTTAATGAACTTCAGTGAACTTTAGATAACAAGCAAGAGGACGACTTGTGGAGAAAAATGCATTTTCACATAATTGAATTCTTAATTGCTTTCTTGACATCAGTTACAAAAGTGTAGGTGCTAAGGTGCAGAGGTCCTCAGGTGCTCCTGTGGTGTCTTTCCTTCGGGATTATTTTACGGCGAATTTAGCAAAGAGGAATTGATGAAGAAGAACTGAAAAACCAATCCCTTGGTATTGTCAGGTAAGGGTTAACACCAAGCCACTATTCTACTCTCTCTCTGTCTCTCTTTCTGTGTCTCTCTCTTTCTCTCTCTTTCTCTCTCTCCCAGCACCTCTCCAGAAGCACTCTCTCTTTTCTCAACCACTTGCTGTTGTCAGAGAGTCCATACAGAGTTGGGCTTTAGAGTCTCACTTATTACTGCATAGCCCAGTGAAGACCCGAGCCTTTCTGCCATGCAGGAGCGCATGCAGCCTTGGGGCTTGGATTCGGCCTACACACAGCTGTGTAGGAGGGGGAGCAGCAGGAGTTCAGAAACCAGCCTGGATCCCCCTCCAGAGGAGAGGAGGAGGGAGAGAAAACCATCTGGATCCCCCTCCAGAGGAGAGGAGGGAGGGAGAGAAGACAGCCTGGATCCACCTCCAGAAGAGAGGAGGGAGGGAGAAAAGACAGTCTGGATCCACCTCCAGAAGAGAGAAGGGAGGGAGAGAAGACAGCCTGGATCCACCTCCAGAAGAGAGGAGGGAGGAAGAGAAGACAGCCTGGATCCACCTCCAGAAGAGAGGAGGGAGGGAGAAAAGACAGCCTGGATCCACCTCCAGAAGAGAGGAGGGAGAGAGAAAAGACAGCCTGGATCCCCCTCCAGAAGAGATGAGGGAGGGAGAGAAGACAGCCTGGATCCACCTCCAGAAGAGAGGAGTGAGGGAGAGAAGACAGCCTGGATCCACCTCCAGAAGAGAGGAGGGAGGGAGAGAAGACAGCCTGGATCCACCTCCAGAGGAGAGGAGGGAGGGAGAGAAGACAGCCTGGATCAGACAGACTGGATCCACCTCCAGAGAGGAGGGAGGGAGAGAAGGCAGTCTGGATCCACCTCCAGAAGAAAGGAGGGAGGGAAGACAGTCTGGATCCACCTCCAGAAGAGAGAAGGGCGGGAGAGAAGACAGCCTGGATCCACCTCCAGAAGAGAGGAGTGAGGGAGAGAAGACAGCCTGGATCCCCCTCCAGAAGAGAGGAGGGAGGGAGAGAAGACAGCCTGGATCCCATTCCAGAAGAAAGGAGGGAGGAAGAGAAGACAGCCTGGATCCACCTCCAGAAGAGAGGAGGGAGGGAGGGAGAAAAGACAGCCTGGATCAGACAGACTGGATCCACCTCCAGAGGAGAGGAGGGAGGGAGGGAAGACAGCCTGGATCCACCTCCAGAGGAGGGAGGGAGGGAAGATAGCCTGGATCCACCTCCAGAGGAGAGGAGGGAGGGAGGGAGGGAAGACAGCCTGGATCCACCTCCAGAGGAGGGAGGGAGGGAAGATAGCCTGGATCCACCTCCAGAGGAGAGGAGGGAGGGAGGGAGGGAAGACAGCCTGGATCCACCTCCAGAGGAGGGAGGGAGGGAAGATAGCCTGGATCCACCTCCAGAGGAGAAGAGGGAGGGAGGGAAGACAGCCTGGATCCACCTCCAGAGCAGGGAGGGAGGGAAGATAGCCTGGATCCACCTCCAGAGGAGAGGAGGGAGGGAGGGAAGACAGTCTGGATCCACCTCCAGAGGAGAGGAGGGAGGGAGGGAAGATAGCCTGGATCCACCTCCAGAGGAGAGGAGGGAGGGAGGGAAGATAGCCTGGATCCACCTCCAGAGGAGAGGAGGGAGGGAGGGAAGATAGCCTGGATCCACCTCCAGAGGAGAGGAGGGAGGGAGGGAAGACAGCCTGGATCCACCTCCAGATGAGGGAGGGAGGGAAGATAGCCTGGATCCACCTCCAGAGGAGAGGAGGGAGGGAGGGAAGACAGCCTGGATCCACCTCCAGAGGAGGGAGGGAGGGAAGATAGCCTGGATCCGAAAGGTTGCTGGATCAAATCCCCGAACTGGCAAGGTAAAAATCTGTCGTTCTGGTGACCTAGAGGCCGGTGAGGGAGCACACGTGACACATCCAGAAATGGATGTTACAACTGCAGATTGTCATTTTACAATCCCTCTAAGTTTCCTGTCTCACACTGTCATTTATGCTCTGCAAAGTAGGCTATTCTGCCAGTGCCCTCCGGCGTTACACTGTAACAATGAAACCACCTGTTAAAATAAGACAAATTGTCTTACACAGCATAATCTGTCGTTATATTGGACCTGGATCCTGGAAAATAGATCTGAAACCTCACAGTGAGGTAAAAGTCCAGGATGAGGAAGTGATGGTGTTTGAAGTGCAATATGCTCCATTCACTCTCACATATTTAATATGACCCTCAAGTCATCTGTAATTAAAACATAGACAACCACCTTTTACACACAGTATTCCTTTAGTCTGATTAGACCACAGAAACACACTAACGACTCTCTGCCTCCACCACTTATCCAAATGTTTACACGTCCCCTCAATTAGGTTTCATTCATGTGGATTTTTTTCCCGATCAACAATCAGCGTGTTTGTTTTCCGTGCTTAATCTCTCGCCCGTCACTCAACAGGCCGCGTTCAGTCTGTGCGTAGGGGAAGCAAATTGAGAAATAACACAATTAGCGCCCACCGGGGTACAAGCGTTCAGTCTGTTAATGACATGTGTTCCCTGGCGACTGCCTCCACTGCCTGCCATGGTTAGAGTCTGCAAAGAGCACAGCCTTATTCGGGTGGATGACCTTATATTCTGCCCCAACAACGTTTGTCTTCGGGTGCTTGAGCCAGTGTTGAGCGTTCATTATGGAAGGCTTAGCCCACGGGCGGAGTTTAACGCGCGGGGAAGAAGATTAACAGCCAGTTTCAATCAAAACAATCTTACAGTACAGTGAATCAAAATCAGAGGTAGGGGATAGAGGAAGGACAGTGGGCTAGTTAATATAGCACCAGGAGGGATGGCGACTAGAGGGACTAGACTATTGGTGTACGTTCCAAATCTCAATTTTTAAGTGGCAGAAAATTGCTCCTTTTGATTCCGGAAGAGTGTGAAAGCACAGAACACAAAGACAGTGCTTTTGTCTTAAAGTTCACGTTGTCGGAAGCTGACAACAACAGAAGGTCGACGTTTTGTTCTCTGAAAAAGAACAAGGCTTATAATGTCTGCGGCCATGGGGTGCCAAACAACGAAACAAATGACAAGAATACATGTTGGTGGGCAGCCCAGGCATCCTTGGTATTACAAAGCATCATTAAATAAGACCTTGTTCAATTCGCTGAAGCACTTCCATCAGACCAGTCCTGCTGAAGCGAAACAGCTATACAACTGTCACAGTAGCTGTATTGATTCTGCATAATGTCCAGAACAATGACCTGCATTTCTGTCCCATAGCCGAACGCCAAGGGAGATACTGATTTCATGAAGTAGAATCGCCATCCAAACCCAAGCAGTTGAAATAAATGTCCACGTTAAATGATGAGCCTGATCCATTCATCAGTCAGTCATAAATTCAATCAATCAATCAACTCGTGACACATTGTTAATGATCAGAGATTCAGATCGAGTGATTTTACTTAACAAAAATGGGACCAAAGAGTCACTTATTGTGCTGTGTGAGAGTGCACATTAGAATACATTTTAATCCATGAAACAATGCAAACTGTACAAAACATAAAGGTATATAAATCCAAGTGAGCTCTCTTGCAGTGTCGCAATGATCTTTGTGGAGACCTTATTGCAGCTTACAGTTGGACCCCTGCTATGTGAGAGAAGGGCTTTCACAACAAGAGCAGACTAATGATGGCGCTGTCTGGTTTGTTCCAACCTGGCAATTTTACATTGCCCTTTTTCTCTGCTTCCAATGGCTAATCAACAGCACTGCAGGCACAGGACTGTTTTATGTCCTATTTCCCAAGCAAACAGTAATGAGCTCAAACCCTGCTGCATTTCTACTAAGAAGGAAAAACGACCAAGTTTGAGAGAAACTCATGGAAAGACAAGTTAGAAACTAGGTCACTTTGAAGCAGCACATATTTCAGAAATGAACAATCTACTTAGCCTATCCCATCACTCCCTAACACTATTCCTCTCCAAGTTCTGAGGACATTAAATACTTTTTTTTGCCTGAGCCACCCAAAGTCAAGCAGCGTGTCCATCACATTGCATTTCATCCTCTACCCTGAAGGATCATGACGAGCTAGTCAAGCAGACATGCAGATGGGCTCAGCTAATCCTTCTGCAATTGAGGGGTTCTCTTCATTCTTCAGTCCCGTGTTCTTAGTTAACCGCTGAGGCTAATCTCAGGGATCTATGTTTCACAGGGAAAGGAACAGGGTGGCTGAGGTATCACGCGGTGAATGTAGCCTACAGCTGTAGCGCATCACAATGTTTTCAGTGTCGTTACGTTACTGTAACCTGTGAATAGGATCAAAACCAAGAAGCATGAAATGCCCATTCCCCTGGGGGCCGGATTAGAACACAGTGTAAACGCTGTGATAATCAGCTCTTCTGTCCTGAAGGGATTTCAACAACCAATAGAATAACCCTTCAAATGTAGCAAATGTAGACCTAAGGCTGTGGCTGGATCAATAGAGATGCAGAGTTGAAGTTGTCATTCATGCTTTTATTGAATCGCACAGTTGTCGTTTGACATTAATGAATTTGGTTGATATCAAGTACGTGTGTGGGATTATTTCTATGCTAAATGATTATACACTCTTCACACAGATTTATAAAGTTATGAAATAGAAATAAAAGCAAGCATATATGAATATTATATCTCTCTTTCAAGTCATCTGTCACGGGGGTTCTTCCGTCATTCCATCAAATTCAGAAACAGAGAAGGTTGCTGTCACACAAAGTTCCATTCTGACCCTGGTCACCAGATGACAGTCAAGGTGGTTGAGTTGAGATGAGCTCCCCATAATGCACCTCTGCAGGCTCAGATGATCACACTAAAAGGAGGGAGGGGGACCTCTAGGCCACAGGGTTGGTTGACCTGGTTGATAAATAGGACTCTAAATCTGAAGCGATGCGCATTACACACTGTGACGTGACTCGATGCATGTCAGGGATGTTGACCTACACATAAAGGAGAGGGGGAAGGAGGGAGAGAGAGGGGGAAGGAGGGAGAGAGAGGGGGAAGGAGGGAGAGAGAGGGGGAAGGAGGGAGCGAGAGGGGGAAGGAGGGAGAGAGAGGGGGAAGGAGGGAGAGAGAGGGGGAAGGAGGGAGAGAGAGGGGGAAGGAGGGAGAGAGAGGGGGAAGGAGGGAGAGAGAGGGGGAAGGAGGGAGCGAGAGGGGGAAGGAGGGAGAGAGAGGGGGAAGGAGGGAGAGAGAGGGGGAAGGAGGGAGAGAGAGGGGGAAGGAGGGAGCGAGAGGGGGAAGGAGGGAGAGAGAGGGGGAAGGAGGGAGAGAGAGGGGGAAGGAGGGAGCGAGAGGGGGAAGGAGGGAGAGAGAGGGGGAAGGAGGGAGAGAGAGGGGGAAGGAGGGAGCGAGAGGGGGAAGGAGGGAGAGAGAGGGGGAAGGAGGGAGAGAGAGGGGGAAGGAGGGAGAGAGAGGGGGAAGGAGGGAGAGAGAGGGGGAAGGAGGGAGAGAGAGGGGGAAGGCAGAGAGAGAGGGGGAAGGCAGAGAGAGAGGGGGAAGGAGGGAGCGAGAGGGGGAAGGAGGGAGCGAGAGGGGGAAGGAGGGAGAGAGAGGGGGAAGGAGGGAGCGAGAGGGGGAAGGAGGGAGAGAGAGGGGGAAGGAGGGAGAGAGAGGGGGAAGGAGGGAGAGAGAGGGGGAAGGAGGGAGAGAGAGGGGGAAGGAGGGAGAGAGAGGGGGAAGGCAGAGAGAGAGGGGGAAGGAGGGAGCGAGAGGGGGAAGGAGGGAGAGAGAGGGGGAAGGAGGGAGAGAGAGGGGGAAGGAGGGAGCGAGAGGGGGAAGGAGGGAGAGAGAGGGGGAAGGAGGGAGAGAGAGGGGGAAGGAGGGAGAGAGAGGGGGAAGGAGGGAGAGAGAGGGGGAAGGCAGAGAGAGACAGGGGGAAGGCAGAGAGAGAGAGGGGGAAGGCAGAGAGAGAGGGGGAAGGAGGGAGCGAGAGGGGGAAGGAGGGAGCGAGAGGGGGAAGGAGGGAGAGAGAGGGGGAAGGAGGGAGCGAGAGGGGGAAGGAAAGAGAGAGAGGGGGAAGGAGGGAGAGAGAGGGGAAGGAGGGAGCGAGAGGGGGAAGGAGGGAGCGAGAGGGGGAAGGAGGGAGCGAGAGGGGGAAGGAGGGAGAGAGAGCGACAGAAAGAGAGAGCAAGAGAGACAGAAACCACTGTGACTGATAGAAAACTGAGGAAAACACTGACTAGGTACAGACTCAGTGAGCACAGTCTGGCCATAGAGACCGGTCGTCACAGGCAAACCTGGCAGCCCAGAGAGGACAGGCTGTGCTCACTCTGCTCCAGGGGAGAGGTAGAGACAGAGCTGCATTTCCTATTACACTGTGACAAAAACTCAGACCAAAGAGAATCTTTCTTTCCAAAAATTATCATTCAGTACAAATCATTTGAAACTATAAAAGATGAAGAAAACATCTAATATTTATTGGGTGAAAAGCCAAAATGTGCAGTTTTGGCAGCCAAATATGTGTCTTCCTGCCACGACCTGAGAGACAGTCAGTGAAAAGTGCAATGTAATGTCAATAATATTTCCCATTTTGGTTTTGTGTTCATACCATGTCATGTGTCTTCTCAGTCATGTTGACACTGGTCTACTGCTATTGCTTTAAAGTATTGTTATTCTCATTAATATTGTTGTTGTAGTTAATGCTAATGGTAATCCCATTTCCACTACTACTAGTATTATTGATGCCTGTTTGACCCACCATTTTTTGTTATATGTCAACTTTGACAATATAAGTAATTTAACTTGCCATGTTAATAAAGTCTACTGAATTGAATTGAAATTGAAATTGACAGAGAGAGCGAGAGAGAGAGACAGAGAGAGAGAGAGAGACAGGGACAGAGAGAGACAGAGAGAGAGAGAGACAGGGACAGAGAGAGACAGAGAGAGAGAGAGAGAGAGAGAGAGAGACAGAGAGAGAGAGAGAGAGACAGAGAAAGAGAGGGAGCACACATGGGGCATGCCAGCTAATTGTTATCTAATGGTAACTAGCATGATGTCCTGTCTAGTTATTGATCCCCAGTGGTGCAGAGATCCAACAGGGAGAGAGGTGAAAATCACAGCAGACAAATTGAAACGGATTGCACGTATGACCTAGCCAGACAACCATTATGATGCTGACGACAGAATCAATCACAATCAATATCCATAAATAGCAGCTATAAACTTTTTTCTTTTCTTTAACCTATCAACTGGATGACTTAAGTTAGATCTCCCCTCCAATCCTCCTCTAAACACTCAATAAAAGTTTTAATGGAATTTTTCCTCTTTAAGACTGATTGCCATTAAATGACATGAGTGACAGGCCCGGGCAACCTTGAATCAATAACCTTGGTCATATTTTATCTTAAGTCAGTTGGGTCATAATGACGTTTAACAGCCCATTAAGGTGATAAAGCCCTCTGCTGTTGTTGACGTGTGTGTGGCTGTTGTGTGTATGAGTGTGTGTGTGTGAGTGTGTGCGAGTGTGTGTGTGTGCGAGTCTGTGTGTATGTGTGTGACTGTGTGTGAGTGTGTGTGTGTCTGTGTGCATGTGTACAGTATGTGTGTGAGAGAGTGTGTGTGTGTGCATGCATGCGTGCGTGCATGTGTATGTGTGTGTGCATGTGTATATGTGAGAGTGTGTGAGAGTGAGTGTGTGTGTGTGTGTTTGTGCCTGTTGTACCTGTTGTGTGTGTGTGAGTGTGTGAGTGTGTGTGTGTGTGTGTGTGTGTGTGTGTGTGTGTGTGTGTGTGTGTGTGTGTGTATGAGAGTGTCATGCTGTGAATACCTAAGCAAGGTCAGGAAGTGTCCATCCAATCAGATGACCTCATTACGGAAGACACCAGTGATGTCACTGCTGACTGACCAATGACGTGGACTCTTCAATATGTATCTATATGATCTCTGACACACATAGCATATATTAGAACGTAGCTTTGCTCTGTGTTTTATTCTATTCAGAAAACAGGTGATGATGATTCCAGGATGTTTTAATGTCAAAACAAAAGTTCCCGTCCTAATGTGTCCTCTATGATAAGTTGTTCTACTTGTCCTCTATCAGTCAGTCACTGAGGCAAATTTTATTAACATTAGATTATAATGGGACTGGAGATTCACGGACAATCATCGGGTACAATTACCTCCTGCATCCAGACCCAAAATGGAGTCAGTAATTACCCTGAGCCATTCAAAAACAACACAACATCTGAAGCCAGTGGATGGAAGGGAAGGCCATTAACTTGTAAGCACATTTGCATGGGTCATTGATTATTACCCCTTGCTGATCAAAAGGGACTAAGTTGTTGCAGATGCTATTCAATGTGTGTGCGTGTGTGTGTGTCCGTGTGTGTGTGTGTGTGTGTGTGTGCGTGCGTGTGTGTGTATTTTAGGGGACTAAGTAAAAAGGAACGAGGACTGACAGAAGGTGATAATAATTATGTAGGGCCTCCATTTCATGAGAGATGGAACCCAGCTATTACGGAGTAGCATAGGTCTCGTATGGTCACAGAGCTCTGTATTGAAACAGCAAAACACCACAATTAATAGTTTGCGTTTGTGACATTTCATTTGTAAAGCCAGGTGTTATAAATCCCAGCCAGCTCATGTAGTAAGCTGGATCATTGGAGAGGATGAGGTCCACCAGCACATCCAGCTATCTCCTGTTTACACACTACATGGGTCATGGTCTTTTCATTGCATAACACCATACAACCTACATTACGCATCGTATTACTTGGTATGAACTCAAAACCTGGGAATCTGTGAGCAACGCTGTGACAACGTCAGCACACTTACAGTAAATCCTAGTGAACGGTGGTTCTCCTTACGCGGTCTGACGCTCTCGGTGTCTCTGTCTGCTTCAGGGCTGCCTGGCTGCATTCCTGCACCACAAAACTAGGTATCCATAGCAACTGCTGCTGCAGCAGGTGGATGTGGCGTGCCTTGATGACATCATCAGCCAGACTGGATCAGAGATGCCCATGGCAACCGATCTTCAGAGCTGTCAATCACGACATGTTGTGCATCTGAAAACTCAACACCCAGCTTTAAGAAGACACTGATGTGTCAGATTCTTCCTTCCATAAAGCCTGAAGCTACTAACTACTGAAGGAAAGACAGACGCAATATTGAAACTCCTCCATGGAAATGTATTTCCCAGATCAATATATTTTCTATAAAAACACAAAATGTAACTCTGAAAATACATCTGGTCTGTTTATGCATGACAGTCTAATCCAATCACTGGCCTGCTGAGAGAAGGGAAGGAAGTGCCCATACTCCTCACTGGCTTTGATGAATCCTCCTCCAATCAGCTTTTGATTTGGATTAACATATTTTTCTATGGGTAATTGCTCAGTTCATGTTTGTCCTCTGGTGGCCACGGTATGTCAGTAGATCACAGGTCATTGCCCTGAATCCATCGCTAGTCATAATCGTTGAAATGAAATGAATGCCCGTTGTCTTTACAGTGAGTGTGTCTGAATTCATGGCTACCCCCCATGGAGAAGTTATTTTCCATCAATAGAATCATTGGACAATCAGAATGATGTCAATGCCAATGCTAGGGAGCACTTCAGTTTGCATAATAGCTATGGCCCAGGGTCACTGCAGTCATTCCATGTTTCTGGGGGTTGGAGATGTGAAATAGCAGGACCTCCTCATGTGCATATTACAGTATAGGGCCATCCATTCTGTTGCATTGCACCAGTACTGTCATTAACCTTCCAGGTACAATACGATCTGCTGCTGCTAGACAATCAGTCACTGAGGGTACCTGTATAGAGATTTCAAAGCCAGAGAACTCAATAACTTTTCTGTAATATGATTAAGCATGGGAAAGACCATTGCAGGGGCCTGAGGGAGAGTTAATTCTAGCCTATAGTAGGGACTGGATCTACCTGTGTAATGGTTATTGATCAGATGTGTGTGTATTTGTGTGTTTTTGTTTGATGTGTGTGTGCGCGCACGTGTGTGTGTGTTCAGCAATCTTCCATATGGGAATGAGAGGAGAATGAGTGGACCAGGCATTTACCTCAGTGAAGGTTTGAAGATTTATGAAAATATCAAAGGGACTGGGAACAAAACAGGCACATGTTATATTAACATATTGACAGGCCTAATTGAAGGATCACACTTTTTTTTTTCTCCAGGAAAAACTAAAAATAATCTGCTGCCGAATGCCGAGTCAAAATGGCCGTGCATTATTTGGGGATGAAGCCAGAAAGTTTTCTCCCGCTGTCACAGTTTTTTCCTTGTGAGGAACGGTGCCGGACATCAATAATGTAACAGTCCTTTGGGAGAATGCTGTTCTAGTCATGTACAGTGAGAATCAATGCATGAGGTGACACTCAAACCAGAAGGAGAGAGAGAGAGACAGACAGACAGAGAGAGAAAGACAGAGAGAGACAGAGAGAGAGAGACAGACATACAGAGAGAGAGAGAGAGAGAGAGAGAGAGAGACAGACAGACAGACAGACAGACAGACAGACAGACAGACAGACAGACAGACAGACAGACAGACAGACAGAGAGAGACAGACATACATAGAGAGAGAGAGACAGACAGACAGAGAAAGAAAGACAGAGAGAGACAGAGAGAGAGAGAGAGAGAGAGAGACAGACATACAGAGAGAGAGAGAGAGAGAGAGAGAGAGAGAGAGAGAGAGAGAGAGAGAGAGACAGACAGACAGACAGACAGACAGACAGACAGACAGACCGAGAGAGAGAGCGAGAGAAAGAGAGACAGACAGACAGACAGACAGACAGACAGACAGACATGAGATGCCACAAGCAGGACCAGATGGCTGAGAAGAGTTAGAACAAGAGCTCTGATTGGTCGACGGTGCGGTAGCTGTGTAATGTGTACTGCTCACAACAGTCTGGATCCTACCGCAAAATGCCTCAAGTTCACTTTGGGGAATGAAAAAAGTAGGACAGATAAACTTCAATTCAAATCAAACCCCAAAATAACACAAAGGAGCACAACACCATGAAAGCCCCAGAGCCACTTTCGACGTCGTTGGCACAACACAGCAGCTGCCTCTCTGACTTTGAAGGCCTCTCTCTCTACCTCTGATGAAACGTACCTACCTGAAGAGACAAATAATGTCCTAATAATAAATAATTTTAATAAAGTCCTAATAATATTCTATTCATGATATCATATTCTAACACATATTCTTATCCCAAATAAACCAGTGGAGAAAACCAACTAATAGATTAAAATGGACGCCGGTTATCTTCTCTGAAGCAATGCAGAATTGATTGATTGAGTCAATCCATATTGATACACATAAACATCAGGCTAAATACGTTGAGGGAATGAAACGAGGCTCGAGATGGAGATTGATATTTTCTATCCCATCAATTCACCTCAAATGTCAAATGAAATGTTATAAGCTAAAATGTATTTAAATGAATCAAGTCTAATACGATTCTGGTTTAAAATAGGACATGTCAAGTATACTGCTGTATGAACAGACATATAACTTATTTACCAGCTTAGATTACATACTAAAATGGTTGAATGTCATTAGTTTGATATATAAAGCATGCTGACATGAGCCTACAGCACTTCGATGCCACTTCAACAATACTGGTGACACGCACAGATAAGACGTGTTACCTTTTACAGCACGCCATGCAGTATGCACCAATAGGGGCTCCTTCACGTGTAGCCAGCACTACTGAGGTGGTTAGTAAGGAAAGTAAGTAGCCTTCCAATCTTAGGGAGGACACTATAACCACAAGGCTACTGAGTTGGTTGAACCACCACAAGACTACTGAGTTGGTTGAACCACCACAAGGCTTCTGAGTTGGTTGAACCACCACAAGGCCACTGAATTGGTTGAACCACCACAAGGCCACTGAGTTGGTTGAACCACCACAAGGCTACTGAGTTGGTTGAACCACCACAAGGCTACTGAGTTGGTTGAACCACCACAAGGCTACTGAGTTGGTTGAACCACCACAAGGCCACTGAGTTGGTTGAACCACCACAAGGCTACTGAGTTGGTTCAACCACCACAAGGCTACTGAGTTGGTTGAACCACCACAAGGCTACTGAGTTGGTTGAACCACCACAAGGCCACTGAGTTGGTTGAACCACCACAAGGCCACTGAGTTGGTTGAACCACCACAAGGCTACTGAGTTGGTTGAACCACCACAAGGCTACTGAGTTGGTTGAACCACCACAAGGCTACTGAGTTGGTTGAACCACCACAAGGCTACTGAGTTGGTTGAACCACCACAAGGCCACTGAGTTGGTTGAACCACCACAAGGCTACTGAGTTGGTTGAACCACCACAAGGCTACTGAGTTGGTTGAACCACCACAAGGCCACTGAGTTGGTTGAACCACCACAAGGCTACTGAGTTGGTGCTACATTAAAATGTACCAAATGAATAAACGTTTCCCAACGTATTTAGAGGAATATGATAATTTAAATGTTGGTCTTTATGTTCAACAATGTGCCTTACACTGGTATTCCAAGGCATGAGTTGGCTCAGATAAGAAAGCCCTCTAGACTGACGAGTCTATGGATCACTGAGATGTGCTACATCTGCAAATATGAGACTGGACAGGAAGTCTGAGGGAAAGCAACCATTTTAATAGTCTCCTAAACCTGTGGACACAGTATACCACATACAGGTCTGCACAGACAACACATGGTCCAATATGCTGAAATGATTATGTTTAATATGTTTGGATAAAGTCAACAAAATGCTAATAATTATAGTTCAAGTCCGCCCCCTGCAGTTGTAATCACTTAGTATTAGCTTCTCTACCCAGCTGTGCTGACGTTGTTCAAATCTGCATCAAAGCCAATGAATTCAATAATTATTTGAGTCATTTTTAATTCACATCATCAATTCAAGGTTGCAGTTCTGTTGTGATGCTTGGAAACTGCTCATTTAGTGGGTCCAAACAGAGTCAGCGGGGATGCTGGTCGGTCGTTTGAGTGCAGTGAGGGGAGTTTCACAGAAAGCATGCAGCCCAGCCCGTTGCCTGGAACCAAGCACACATCAAAACGGAAGCTAAGTATTCCCCGTGACGCTTCTGTCAATAATTGCTGGTGGAAAACCCATTTCTCCCTGCACTGCAGACGGCTGTATGTGTCCACTAACACAGGAAGAGTAAAGGCCCAGTGAACTACTTTTGTGAAAAAAATATTTATTTTATTTTATTTAGTTTTAACATTCAGATTTTTCAGCACCCCTACTTCCTGCGGCTATGGTTGTGTGTACTTGTTTGTGTGTGTGTGAGTGTGTTTGTGTTTGTGAGCTTGTGTTTGTGTGTGTGTGTTTATGTGTTTGTGATTGTGTGTGTGTATTTGTGTGTTTGTTTGTTTGTTTGTGTGTGTTTGTGTGTGTGTGTTTGTGTGTGTGTTTGCGAGTGTGTGTCTGTGTGTGTGTTTGCGAGTGTGTGTTTGCGAATGTGTGTCTGTGTGTGTGTGTGTGTGTGTGTGTGTGTGTGTGTGTGTGTGTGTGTGTGTGTGTGTGTGTGTATGAGTCTATAGCCAGGGGAGCCAGGGACTTCGAATCGACTGTTGTCGCCAGTAATAACTGCCCTGGTGCAAGATGTCCACGGAGTATGAAGTATGTCCATGGTCCCTGCCCCCCCACCCTCCTCCCTTCAGGATGAGTCACAGAGTCGTGTCCTCTAAACCGGGCCAATCCCCGCCCTCGAAAACACTGACAACACCAATACAATAGAGTGCAGGCAGGCAGAACCCCACAACACACCTCCTCTCAGGCAAGGGACTACACTGTTCTCTAATGATAGGGTTTCAGATGGTGTTGAAGCTCCATGTTGATCAAATGGATCCGGTACACAAAGCAAGCACTTGGGATTCAATGGACAAATGAAGACTATTCACTCTCTCTGAATATTAAATAGTCTGTCACCCTTTATGAGGTGTTGAGTGATTTTGGTTTCAATATTTCTCAATCCCTGCAATATGGCTGGATAGTGTAAAATCTAATGCTGTTCTTGGGTATATTAAGGGACTATTCAACTGCTTTTTGTAATCTATTCACCTTCCATGTTTCCACAACAGGAAGGTCACATTGTGTCACGAACCATGACATGGTGGGGAGTGATAGTGCAGAGCTGAACACCATACAGCAAGTAGCTAACCGATCGCTGCAGCGGTACATAGTCCATCTGTAAATAGCCCACCCAATCTACCTACCTCATCCCCATACTGTTTTTATTTTATTTACTTTTCTGCTCTTTTCCACACCAGTATCTCTACCTGCACATGTTCATCTGATCATTTATCACTCCAGTGTTAATCTGCTAAATTGTAATAATTCACTCCTATGGTCTATTTATTGCCTACCTCCTCATGCCTTTTGCACACAATGTATATAAACTTTCTTTTTTCTACTGTCCCATTGATTTGTTTATTGTGTTATTGGCTTGTTAATTGTTTACTCCATGTGTAACTCTGTGTTGTTGTCTGTGTCACACTGCTTTGCTTTATCTTGGCCAGGTCGCAGTTGTAAATGAGAACTTGTTCTCAACTTGCCTACCTGGTTAAATAAAGGTGTTCTCTACTAGCCCACCTGGTTAAATAAAGGTGTTCTCTACTAGCCCACCTGGTTAAATAAAGGTGTTCTCTACTAGCCCACCTGGTTAAATAAAGGTGTTCTCTACTAGCCTACCTGGTTAAATAAAGGTGTTCTCTACTAGCCTACCTGGTTAAATAAAGGTGAAATAAAAAATAAATAAAATAAATAAAAAAAGGTTTGGGCCAGTCATGTTACCCTGACCTGACAGACCATGCTAGCTGGACTGTGACATTTGACTGTGACAGACTGTGTTCTTATGTGTGACTGGTCACTGTTTTCTGTCACAGCATCACCACAGACCCTCCTCTCCTCTCCTCTCCTCGTCCTCCTCCTTTCCTCTCTCCTGCCCTCCCAACCCTCCAGCTCTCTGGCCCAGCATCACAGCTCTCTGCTCTGTCCCCCGTCCCTCCCCACCACATATGCACCGTATGGCTTTGGCTCTGAATTCACAGAGCCGTGACCTCTAAACTGCCCCCCCCCCCCCCCTGTTTGACCAACACCATGACACAGGACACACCAAGCCAAGGTCAAGCCCTGGGCACCAAAGTTACCTTGGCATCACTAACTGGCAACTTTGCTGAATGAACTCTTCTGAACTCCCAAAATTAAGATGGATGCAGTTCGGGGGGGGGGGGGGACGACGACGACGACGAAGAACAAGGAAAAGTTTGCTGTGTCTATTTCTCGCCGGTGATAGTTTGGATTAGTTTTAGTTATGTAAAGCAGTCAGAAGTGGAGCAGCTTTCAAAGCCAAACGTTAGCGCAGCCTATGTTCAGGTTCTGAGGAGGCTGTCGTTTCCTTGTCATTCCTTGTCCTTTTCTCATTTCGGGTTTTCTCCTGCGTTGGCCCAGGCTCAGCTTTCATGCCATGTGAAGTTTATTTCAGTACACGGTCCAAACTTCCAATATTTACCTCATACACAACTACAACAATCCAAAAGATGAAAGATACAGAAAAACAAATAAAATGTATGATCTTTTTTTGGCGGTTACTACAGCTGAGGTTGAGAGATACCGCTCTGTCATTTAATCTCTTCCTGCTTCTCTGGGAGTTGTGACTCCCAGAGAGACAAGGTGAGTGTTAGACTGGGGTTAAGCAGGGCTAATCCAATCCACAGGGAACAACAGCATAGTACCCGACTGGAACCTCAACACTAAAAGCTGACTAACACCAGGGACATTACACAGTAAGACTCAGAATGAGTGGTGCTAGCAACTCCAGGGTCGTGGGTTCGATTCCCGCTGGGGTCATACTAACAAAATACGCTCTACTAGGATCTACTTAGCTTAGGATAAAAAGATATGCTATGCCATACATACTGTATCCCTGGCATCCATGCTGCAGTTCTATAGGTGGACGAGAGCCTCTGGGTGGATGACTAACAGTTGGACTGGGGTAGTGGTAGCAGAACAGGTAGCCAGCCAGCCAGCCAGCTACAGTACAAAGCAACGGTGGTGTCTGTACTGTCTGAGTCACCGAAGGCGCTGAGCACGAGCTAATTACAGAGCTTCAGGGTAACAGAGGAGAGCTGAGAGAAACAGAAGGACGTATAGCAGAAAGTAAGCTCTGGAAATAATGAGGAAACGACCCTGTGGATGTGATTCCTTTAACCATCATTTATAAGCCTAACCATTGTTCATACTAACTGGTGTGGTGTGTACTAACTTGAACAGTTTTAGGTTATTGAACAGTAATGTAAGACGTATTAAACCAGCTCAACTGGAGGTAATTGTAGGTGGTGGGAATTCCTGGAGTATAAAGCCAGAGAAATTCTAGCTACACCACCTGATAAAGTCAGAGTAGTTCTAGCTACACCTCCTGATAAAGTCAGAGTAGTTCTAGCTCCACCTCCTGATAAAGTCAGAGTAGTTCTAGCTCCACCTCCTGATAAAGTCAAAGTAGTTCTAGTTACACCTCCTGATAAAGTCAAAGTAGTTCTAGTTACACCTCCTGATAAAGTCAGAGTAGTTCTAGCTACACCTCCTGATCGCCTTAGCAATCTCACTAGGATAAAGATCTCCTCCATTCCTGTCATTATTGAAAGAGATCGTGATACCTCACATCTCAAAACATGGCTACTTAATGTTAGATCCCTTACTTCAAAGGCAATTATAGTCAATGAACTAATCACTGATCATAATCTTGATGTGATTGGCCTGACTGAAACATGGCTTAAGCCTGATGAATTTACTGTGTTAAATGAGGCCTCACCTCCTGGCTACACTAATGACCATATCCCCTGTGCATCCCGCAAAGGCGGAGGTGTTGCTAACATTTACAATAGCAAATTTCAATTTACAAAAAAAATAAATTTTCTTCTTTTGAGCTTCTAGTCATGAAATCTATGCAGCCTACTCAATCACTTTTTATAGCTACTGTTTACAGGCCTCCTGGGCCATATACAGCGTTCCTCACTGAATTCCTATCGGACCTTGTAGGCATAGCAGATAATATTCTAATTTTTGGTGACTAATTTTCACATGGAAAAGTCCACAGACCCACTCCAAAAGTATTTCGGAGCCATCATCAACTCAATGGGTTTTGTCCAACATGTCTCTGGACCTACTCACTGTCACAGTCATACTCTGGACCTAGTTTTGTCCCATGGAATAAATGTTGTGGATCTTAATGTTTTTCCTCATAATCATGGACTATCGGGCCACCATTTTATTACGTTTGCAACAAATAATCTGCTCAGACCCCAACCAAGGAACATCAAAAGTCGTGCTATAAATTCACAGACAACACAAAGATTCCTTGATGTCCTTCCAGACTCCCTCTGTCTACCCAAGGACGTCAGAGGACAAAAATCAGTTAACCACCTAACTGAGGAACTCAATTTAACCTTGCGCAATACCCTAGATGCAGTCACACCCCTAAAAACTAAAAACATTTCTCATAAGAAACTAGCTCCCTGGTATACAGAAAATACCCGAGTTCTGAAGCAAGCTCCCAGAAAATTGGAACGGAAATGGCGCCACACCAAACTGGAAGTCTTCCGACTAGACAGTACCGTGCAGTATCGAAGAGCCCTTACTGCTGCAAGATCATCCTATTTTTCCAACTTAATTGAGGAAAATAAGAACAATCCAACATTTATTTTTGATACTGTTGCAAAGCTAACTAAAAAGCAGCATTCACCAAGAGAGGATGGCTTTCACTTTAGCAGTAATAAATTCATGAACTTCTTTGAGGAAAAGATCATTATTATTAGAAAGCAAATTACGGACTCCTCTTTAAATCTGCGTATTCCTTCAAAGCTCATTTGTCCTGAGTCTGCACAACTCTGCCAGGACCTAGGATCAAGAGAGACACTCAAGTGTTTTAGTACTATATCTCTTGACACAATGATGAAAATAATCATGGCCTCTAAACCTTCAAGCTACATACTGGACCCTATTCCAACTAAACTACTGAAAGCGCTGCTTCCTGTGCTTGGCCCTCCTATGTTGAACATAATAAACGGCTCTATCCACCGGATGTGTACCAAACTCACTAAAAGTGGCAGTAATAAAGCCTCTCTTGAAAAAGCCAAACCTTGACCCAGAAAATATAAAAACTATCGGCCTATATCGAATCGTCCATTCCTCTCCAAATTTAAAAAAAAGGCTGTTGCGCAGCAACTCATATCCTTCCTAAAGACAAACAATGTATACGGAATGCTTCAGTCTGGCTTTAGACCCCACCATAGCACTGAGACTGCACTTGTGAAGGTGGTAAATGACCTTTTAATGGCATCAGACCGAGGCTTTGCTTCTGTCCTCGTGCTCCTAGACCTTAGTGCTGCTTTTGATACCATCGATCACCAAATTCTTTGGAAAGATTAGAAACCCAAATTGGTCTACACGGACAAGTTCTGGCCTGGTTTAGATCTTATCCGTCGGAAAGATATCAGTTTGTCACTGTGAATGGTTTGTCCTCTGACAAATCAACTTTAAATGTTGGTGTTCCTCAAGGTTCCGTTTTAGGACCACTATTGTTTTCACTATATATTTTACCTCTTGGGGATGTCATTCGAAAACATAATGTTAACTTTCACTGCTATGCGGATGACACACAGCTGTACATTTCAATGATACATGGTGAAGCCCCAAAATTGCCCTCGCTAGAAGCCTGTGTTTCAGACATAAGGAAGTGGATGGTTTGCAAACGTTCTACTTTTAAACTCGGACAAAACAGAGATGCTTGTTCTAGGTCCCAAGAAACAAAGAGATCTTCTGTTGAATCTGACAATTAATCTTAATGGTTGTACAGTCGTCTCAAATAAAAAACTCTGACTCTGATCTCTCTTTTGACGAACATATCAAGACTGCTTCAAGGACAGCTTTTTTCCATCTATGTAACAGAGTAGTTCTAGCTCCACCTCCTGATAAAGTCAGAGAAGTACTAGCTCCACCTCCTGATAAAGTCAGAGTAGTTTTAGCTACACCTCCTGATAAAGTCAGAGTAGTTCTAGCTCCACCTCCTGATAAAGTCAGAGTAGTTCTAGCTCCACCTCCTGATAAAGTCAGAGTAGTTCTAGCTACACCTCCTGATAAAGTCAGAGTAGTTCTAGCTACACCTCCTGATAAAGTCAGAGTAGTTTTTGCTACACCTCCTGATAAAGTCAGAGTAGTTCTAGCTACCCATCCTGATAAAGTCCGAATAGTTCTAGCTACACCTCCTGATAAAGTCAGAGTAGTACTAGCTCCACGTCCTGATAAAGTCAGAGAAGTTCTAGCTCCACCTCCTGATAAAGTCCGAATAGTTCTAGCTACACCTCCTGATGAAGTCAGAGAAGTTCTAGCTACCCCTCCTGATAAAGTCAGAGAAGTTCTAGCTCCACCTCCTGATAAAGTCCGAGTAGTTCTAGCTACACCTCCTGATAAAGTCAGAGTAGTTCTAGCTACGCCTCCTGATAAAGTCTGAATAGTTCTAGCTACACCTCCTGATAAAGTCAGAGTAGTACTAGCTCCACGTCCTGATAAAGTCAGAGAAGTTCTAGCTCCACCTCCTGATAAAGTCAGAATAGTTCTAGCTACACCTCCTGATAAAGTCAGAGAAGTTCTAGCTACCCCTCCTGATAAAGTCAGAGAAGTTCTAGCTACACCTCCTGATAAAGTCAGAGTAGTTCTAGCTACACCTCCTGATAAAGTCAGAGTAGTTCTAGCTCCACCTCCTGATAAAGTCAGAGTAGTTCTAGCTACACCTCCTGATAAAGTCAGAGTAGTTCTAGCTACACCTCCTGGTAAGGTCAGAGTAGTTCTAGCTACACCCAATGGCAGAACATTCTCAGAACACAAGGAACCAGTTTGAATAGGTAATTCACAGTATCGCATATATCTTAGACAGTTCTATGATGGGAGTTCAATGCAATTATTCTCATTTAGTCTGCTGGAGATGAGATGGGTTCCAGTATGGCCAGGATCTATCAACCTAATTAAGATCCTTCTGTAATTCCCGAGTAGGAGGTAACGTTCACCCTCTAATTAGAATACCTCCCTAGAATACTTTTCCCCACTACCCTAAAATGACAGACAGGATTAATGTTGGTAGTCCTGCAGGGCATAATATTAACCATTTGGGACAGTGTTCCTTCTCTTACATCCCACTTTCATCTGTAATAACCCAAGGTAAGACACCATCATATTTCACCCACAGTCTGAATCTTAAATGGTTTCTTTCTCCCCCTCCATCTCCCCTAGCGACTGTGGCTGTTGTTGGATCTCTCTGGAGACGTGTCCGGAATGCAGATGGAATCCACTCAGACATACAATAACTTGAGGGGAATAAATATGTCCTAATTGAGAGAAATGATGTAATATTGATCTGGGAGCTCTGAACTCTTGGCATTGCGCGGAGCTCGGCTGCCACTGTGACATTTAGAAAGAAGGAGAGAGGAAGAAAGAGGGAGAGAGAGAGAGATGAAGAAAGAGGGAGAGGCAGTCAGCTGCAGTGCAGTGCGCTGCCTGGCAGAGATGAGGAAGAGACGGGCATTCGACTGTGAAAATGGCAGAGTTCCTTACCGCCACAGTTTCACAGGAGCATCCCAGCCTCCCTGTCCTTCCTCAGTACTGCTGTTCTAAGACATGCTTTAATTCAAAGTACTGTCTTCATCACAGTAATAGAACTATCTAGGACTGAGCGAAAGGAGTGGGGATGGGAAATATTACAAACCCTAGCTGGTGGCGTTTATATAGTATGATATGCACAGGAAAGGCTTTTCATAGGTAACTCACTGGAGGCAATGCCTTTGAAAAGGACACTGAACAGTAAATGTGTTTAAAAAGTCGAGAGGACAGTAGAGGTCTTTTTTATTCCCTGAAATTCACTGGATGTACTCTTGATGGAGTGATCAGATAATGTACTGGTTCTGCTTAAGGTTAGACACAACATGTCGGACAAAGCAAAATTAATTCCATCCTGGGCCTTGCTTACTCTGACTGTAGTGTTTCCATGTATGGCATGACATGCCAAAGAAAGAGCGTGGAATAAGACAAAAAAATCCCTATTACTAGGCTATTCAAAATCAAATACAAATTCACTATAATTGTAGGTTAACTCTGTAAGCCGCTCTGCACAATCAATGAACCAATAGCATTTCCTTGGCCTATATATTCTCTCCCAGACTCATGGATAGAACGTTTGGAGTGTAGCATAAGGTAACCAGTCCATCCAGTATGCATAATAATACAGTCCACACTCAAAGCGCTGTCCATTTCGTTGTTAGGCTTTGAAACAACATCCACAACAACCATGTTTTCCACTCAGTTTAAACCTGTTGGTGAACTTCTTTCTTCAAATTGATCAATCACAGTGAGGTGAGTTGTGAAAGCACAATACTGTTTTGGTGACAACTGTCTGATGTGGTTTTTGATGGCATTTTGCATGATGACTGCCGGTGTGGTGGTAATAAGATCACAGCAACAGCCCTTAATGCACCGTTTGTATTATCTTGTCAATCTGTAGAATCAGCCTCCCAAATTTAATTGAAACCTTCACCCTCCTCTCTGCCCCTCCCGCTTTTGCTTCTCCCTGGCTCTCTTGTGTGTGTGTGTGTGTGTGTGTGTGTGTGTGTGTGTGTGTGTGTGTGTGTGTGTGTGTGTGTGTGTGTGTGTGTGTGTGTGTGTGTGTGTGTGTGTGTGTGTGTGTGTGTGTGTGTGTGTGTGTGTCTGGCAAATGCAGTTCAAAGATGAGGGCGTTGTGCATTCTCCTTAACAGACTTCACTTAATTGATGAGTGACAACTGTAATAGTTAGCTAATGATATTATTGTCAAGGCAGTGGTATAACTGGTAGCCTTTTCCTGCAGTCAAATGACCTAGTGGCCTCATGGGTGGAATGTTATAAAATCATTTTCATAATTTCATAACTAATAAACATTATTTCAAAACCCGCCGAAAATCTGGTGTTTCTATGTCAAACAGTTTTGTTATATTTCAGTCTTCTGTGATGTATATAAAGTGTAATATTGGGATGCAAACTCAAGATGTAATACATTTCATCTCTATATCTGACATGGTACAGGTGTCTTCTTTTTACGTCCATAGCCATGTTGTAACAGTTGGGGTTTTTACATAGTTGTTGAAACATAAAATGAAACATTTGAAGGGTTTTCATTCCAAAGCGCTATACATCCCCTAGGGGTATATTGTTCCCTTTCAGCACAATCTGCACGCCCTAGATACATGGGTTACGATACGATACCAGAACCAAACATGTTCATAAGGAGGAAAAACTCTTCCATTCGGTTATATATCACTGACAAGCTCTTAACTTTGCCATTATACTTGTTTGATTATTGGGGGGGACTAAGCTTTTAATTGGCTTTTATAAACACCCTTAGACTGTGCTGGAGAGAATCTGTCAGGCTCTGAGAGGTTTGTATCTCCATCCATCTGTTTGTATGTCAAATTGATATAATGCAGACGATAGTAATTATTTAACGCAGTAGAGTACATTCTGATTAAGGGCCTGTTTATGTCTGTTTTAACTTAAACTCTCTACAGCGAACATGTATGTTACTATGTGCGTCACTCACTGTCAATACACTGTGTTGTTACCAGATGGAAAAGACTGCTCGCTGACTTTTGTGGCCCATGCACTGAGGAAAGCCTGTGTTCAGGGTCACAGTGGTTAGCAAGGCAGTATTCAACATGGTGTTCCTCCTGCACTTCTCCATTCATCAGGAGAGTTACATAATTATGTGTCTCTTTCTGCAGGGTTAGTGTTTGAGGGGCTGGCCCCTCGCTTCTCCTCCTGCACGTGCTCAGACATGGTGTGGCAGAGGGTGTGTTCTCCACCTGCACGCCCTCAGACATGGTGTGGCAGAGGGTGTGTTCTCCACCTGCATGCCCTTAGACATGGTGTGGCAGAGGGTGTGTTCTCCACCTGCACGCCCTTAGACATGGTGTTGCAGAGGGTGTGTTCTCCTACTGCATGCGCTCAGACATGGTGCGGCAGATAGCATTCTTCTGGGCTACCTCGCTCAGGACAGGGAGAGACCACTACTTATACAGGTGAGGATTATTCTGGGCTACCTGGCTCCAGACAGGGAGAGACCACTACTTATACAGGTGAGGATTACTCTGGGCTACCTCACTCAGGACAGGGAGAGACCACTACTTATACAGGTGAGGATTATTCTGGGCTACCTGGCTCCAGACAGGGAGAGACCACTACTTATACAGGTGAGGATTATTCTGGGCTACCTGGCTCAGGACAGAGAGAGACCACTACTTATACAGGTGAGGATTATTCTGGGCTACCTGGCTCAGGACAGGAGACCACTACTTATACAGGTGAAGATTATTCTGGGCTACCTGGCTCAGGACAGGGAGAGACCACTACTTATACAGGTGAGGATTATTCTGGGCTACCTGGCTCAGGACAGGAGACCACTACTTATACAGGTGAAGATTATTCTGGGCTACCTGGCTCAGGACAGGGAGAGACCACTACTTATACAGGTGAGGATTATTCTGGGCTACCTGGCTCAGGACAGGGAGAGACCACTACTTATACAGGTGAGGATTATTCTGGGCTACCTGGCTCAGGACAGGGAGAGACCACTACTTATACAGGTGATGATTATTCTGGGCTACCTGGCTCAGGACAGGGAGAGACCACTACTTATACAGGTGAGGATTATTCTGGGCTACCTGGCTCCGGACAGGGAGAGACCACTACTTATACAGGTGATGATTATTCTGGGCTACCTGGCTCCAGACATGGAGAGACCACTACTTATACAGGTGAGGATTATTCTGGGCTACCTGGCTCAGGACAGGGAGAGACCACTACTTATACAGGTGAGGATTATTCTGGGCTACCTGGCTCCGGACAGGGAGAGACCACTACTTATACAGGTGAGGATTATTCTGGGCTACCTGGCTCCAGACAGGGAGAGACCACTACTTATACAGGTGAGGATTATTCTGGGCTACCTGGCTCAGGACAGGAGACCACTACTTATACAGGTGAGGATTATTCTGGGCTACCTGGCTCAGGACAGGGAGAGACCACTACTTATACAGGTGAGGATTATTCTGGGCTACCTGGCTCCGGACAGGGAGAGACCACTACTTATACAGGTGAGGATTATTCTGGGCTACCTGGCTCAGGACAGGGAGAGACCACTACTTATACAGGTGATGATTATTCTGGGCTACCTCGCTCAGGACAGGGAGAGACCACTACTTATACAGGTGATGATTATTCTGGGCTACCTGGCTCCAGACAGGGAGAGACCACTACTTATACAGGTGAGGATTATTCTGGGCTACCTGGCTCCAGACAGGGAGAGACCACTACTTATACAGGTGAGGATTATTCTGGGCTACCTGGCTCCAGACAGGGAGAGACCACTACTTATACAGGTGAGGATTATTCTGGGCTACCTGGCTCAGGACAGGGAGAGACCACTACTTATACAGGTGATGATTATTCTGGGCTACCTGGCTCCAGACAGGGAGAGACCACTACTTATACAGGTGAGGATTATTCTGGGCTACCTGGCTCCAGACAGGGAGAGACCACTACTTATACAGGTGAGGATTATTCTGGGCTACCTGGCTCCAGACAGGGAGAGACCACTACTTATACAGGTGAGTGTACAACGAAGTCTTTAGTGTTGTGATGATATGTGTATTTATGACAATGTTGTGAGTGTGTGCGTGTGTGTGTCCAGGTGCCAACCCCCCCTGGAGCAGCAGCTCTGTGTGAGCCGGGATCTGCTGTGTGTTGGACTACTGAGTGATGCTACGCTCAGCTAACACCCCCAATACTACGGCACAGTCTCACGTCACACCATCAGAGCTGTTCACACTACATTCTGACCTCTCAGCCTCTGGGTTGTGTTCATTTGAGAAATGGAAAACATTTTTCTACCGAAAACGACAATGTGCGTTTTGTACCCAAGGACGTCAGAAGGCAACAATCGGTTAACCACCTAACTGAGGAACTAAATTTAACCTTGCGTAATACCCTAGATGCAGTCACACCCCTAAAAAAAACTGTTATAAGAAACTAGCTCCCTGGTATACAGAAAATACACGTGCCCTGAAGCAAGCTTCCAGAAAATTGGAACGGAAATGGCGCTACACCAAACTGGAAGTCTTCTGATTAGCTTGGAATGACAGTACCGTGAGGTATCGAATAGCCCTCACTGCTGCTCGATCATCCTATTTTTCAAATTAAATGAGGAGAATAAGAATAATCCAAAATGTAACTAAAAAGCAGCATTCACCAAGAGAGGATGGCTTTCACTTCAGCAGTGAAAAATTCATGAACTTCTTTGACGGAAAGATCATGATCATTAGATCATTTCTCCAAAGCTCAGTTGTCCTGAGTCTGCACAACACTGCCAGGAACTAGGATCAAGGGAGACATTCAAGTTTTTTAATACTATATCTCTTGACACATTGATGAAAATAGTAATGGCCTCTAAACCAAGCTGCATACTGGACCCTATTCCAACTAAACTACTGAAAGAGCTGCTTCCTGTGATTGGCCCTCCTATGTTGAACATAATAAATGGCTCTCTATCCACCGGATGTGTACCAAACTCACTAAAAGTGGCAGTAATAAAGCCTCTCTTGAAAAAGCCAAACCTTGACCCAGAAAATATAAAAAACTATCGGCCTATATCAAATCTCCCATTCCTCTCAAAAATGTTAGAAAAAGCTGTTGTGCAATTTAATTTAAGTCTTTCTCTCTTTCTTTCTTTCTCCTTCTCTTCTCTCGGAGGACCAGAGCCCTAGGACCATGTCTCAGGACTACCTGGCCTGATGACTCCTTGCTGTCCCCAGTCCACCTGGCCGTGCTGCTGCTCCAGTTTCAACTGTTCTGCCTGCGGCTATGGAACACTGACCTGTTCACCGGATGTGCTACATGTCACAGACCTGCTGTTTTAGACTCGCTCTCTCTACCGCACCTGCTGTCTCTAACTCTGAATGATCGGCTACGAAAAGCCAACTGACATTTACTCCTGAGGTGCTGACACTGTTGCACCCTCTACAACCACTGTGATGATTATTATTTGACCCTGCTGGTCATCTATGAACATTTGAACATCTTGGCCATGTACTGTTATAATCTCCACCCGGCATAGCCAGAAGAGGACTGGCCACCCCTCAGAGCCTGGTTCCTCTCTAGGTTTCTTCCTAGGTTCCTGCCTTTCTAGGGAGTTTTTCCTTGCCACCGTGCTTCTACATCTGTATTGTTTGCTGTTTGGGGTTGTAGGCTGGGTTTCTATATAGCACTTTGTGACATCGGCTGATGTAAAAATGGTTTAATAAATACATTTGATTGATGTGTAGTCTCGCTATTTTCTTCTGTTTGTTGCCTAATGATCACGACCCTGATGTCTTTCCCCCTGTCAGAGCTGCTGTAATGCATGCTGGGAAAATATTTATGAATAAAATATAAATGAATAAATATCAGAAAGCCACGCCCCCCAAATTACCCCATCCCTTTACATTGCCTATGCCTGATTTGCGTTGAGACTACGTTAAATTCAATGCCCATCATGGCAGATCTGAACGTAATGCGAGCACAATGTGACTTTCCTACATCAAAACCTAATGCCAAGTGTTAATAAACGTACATACCATACACACTTTTGACATAGTGGAAGATACATACTGAATTTATACTGTATTTCATACTAACATGGACCAAGATATGTGTTGCTTTTGCATATATTTGTTCATTTGTTTTGCAAGATCCGGTTGATTGGTCGGTTGATTGGTCGGTTGATTGGTCGGTTGATTGGTCGGTTGATTGGTCGGTTGATTGGGTTAATTGGTCTTGCAGGATGTTGATGCCATTGATTTAAAGAGTAAGAATAGGATGCAATGTCCAACCCAAAATATAAGACTGTTTACTCCATTATCTGTACACAATATAATTGTAAAACAATTAATCAGTTGGTTGCACCATTAATTCACTTAATATTGAGGCACGAAATAATGCAGCATGTATCTTTTGTCAAGCTGGATGCTCAAAATATGAAATAAGATTATTAGAGTCATGCTTCTTCAGTAGTGGAATAAAGACAATTAGTCCGTGAATGATGTAAATAAATACTGTGTGTAAATACTGAAGTGATGTACGATTGTTAATCAAATTGTTCATAGACCAATTTTCTATACTGCGTCTATATGTATAGCCTGCAAGTACATTGAAAAAATAAATAATTGAAGTTCTATCCAAACCTAAATGACATGAAAAATATGTCTTTTCAACTTTCAAAACTGAACGTAGACTGCCGGGCATAGCCGTCTTTTCAATGACATTTTGCTAGGCCAAATGACACCCCATCTCCTCCCCTTCCTCTCCTCCTTTTTCTCCTTTTTGATGGAAGTGAGGCCTGTGTCAGTCAGACCAGAACACACAGCGACCACTCAACCAGGCCAGCTGTGTTGCCTGTGTGTTGGTCTCCCAAATGACACCCTAGTCCTTCTACAGTGGACTCCTTTTGACCAGTGCTTAGAGAGAGAGGAGGGGCTCTGGTCTAAAGTAGTGCACTACAATGGGAATAGGGTGCCATTTGGGAGACCAACACACAGGCAACACAGCTGGCCTGGTTGAGTGGTCGCTGTTTGTTCTGGTGTGACTGACACAGGCCTAAATTCCATCAGACACAGATGAAATGTCAGCCTGGTGGAGGACAATGAGACCAGAGGATGTCACCCACCTAGTCAGCTCCACAAAGGACCAACATCATTTAGAAATGACCAGCTGTGTGTGTGTGTGTGTGTGTGTGTGTGTGTGTGTGTGTGTGTGTGTGTGTGTGTGTGTGTGTGTGTGTGTGTGTGTGTGTGTGTGTGTGTGTGTCTGAGGCAAGCTAGCTCCTCTCTCTGTCACTGACCCAGCAGAGGCTGCATTGTTATCTCTGAGGAGACCTTCCTCTCTTACACTGAGGGAGCAGAGAGAAGGGGGGAGGAGATGGAAGATGGTGGTGAAGGAGGAGAGGATGGGGAGGAGATGGGGGATGGTGGTGAAGGAGGAGAGGATGGGGAGGAGATGGGGGCATGGTGGTGAAGGAGGAGAGGATGGGGAGGAGATGGGGGATGGTGGTGAAGGAGGAGAGGATGGGGAGGAGATGGAGGATGGTGTTGAAGAAGGAGAGGATGGGGAGGAGGTGGAGGATGCAGGTGAAAGAGGAGAGGATGGGGAGGAGATGAGGGGATGGTGGTGAAGGAGGAGAGAAGGAGGGAGGAGATGAGGGGATGGTGGTGAAGGAGGAGAGGAGGGGGAGGAGATGGGGGCATGGTGGTAAAAAAGGAGAGGAGGGGGAGGAGATGGGGGATGGAGGTGAAAGATGAGATCCTTGTTGCCCTTGTGTGCTGATGGGCGCCAGTCCAGCCACCGTAATAATGCAAGACTAATTATTTTCCACAAGAGTGATCACATCTACTGGGTTTGGAGGACAGTAAGGAGCATCGTTTACCATTACATTCAGTGAGGCACTGTGCAAACTTTAGCAGAGGGAATTACTGTTTCCCTCTTTAAGAACGGGTGAGGTAGTGGGAGTGTGCTCCTCTTTATGAAGGGGTGGGGGTGGGGGGCGGTGCTCCTCTTTATGAAGGGTTGGGGGATTGGGAGGGTGCTCCTCTTTATGAAGGGGTGGGGGAGGGTGCTGCTCTTTATGAAGGGACGGGGGTGGGGGGAGGGGTGCTGCTCTTCATGAAGCGGTGGGGGAGGGTGCTCCTCTTTATGAAGGGGTGGGGGAGGGTGCTCCTCTTTATGAAGGGGTGGAGGAGGGTGCTGCTCTTTATGAAGGGACGGGGGTGGGGTGGGGGGGTGCTGCTCTTTATGAAGTCGTGGGGGAGGGTGCTCCTCTTTATGTAGGGGTGGGGGAGGGTGCTGCTCTTTATGAAGGGGTGGGGGAGGGTGCTGCTCTTTATGAAGGGGTGGAGGAGGGTGCTCCTCTTTATGAAGGGGTGGGGGAGGGTGCTCCTCTTTATGAAGGGGTGGGGGAGGGTGCTGCTCTTTATGAAGGGACGGGGGTGGGGGGGGGGGTGCTGCTCTTTATGAAGCGGTGGGGGAGGGTGCTCCTCTTTATGAAGGGGTGGGGGAGGGTGCTCCTCTTTATGAAGGGGTGGGGGAGGGTGCTCCTCTTTATGAAGGGGTGGAGGAGTGAGAGGGTGCTCCTCTTTATGAAGGGGTGGGGATGGGAGGGTGCTGCTCTTTATGAAGGGGTGGGGGTGGGGGTGGGGGTTGCTCCTCTTTATGAAGGGGTGGGGGAGGGAGAGTGCTCCTCTTTATGAAGGGGTGGGGGAGTGAGAGGGTGCTCCTCTTTATGAAGGGGTGGGGTGGGAGAGTGCTCCTCTTTATGAAGGGGTGGGGGAGGGGGCTGCTCTTTATGAAGGGGTGGGTGGGGTGCTGCTCTTTATGAAGCGGTGGGGGAGGGTGCTGTTCTTTATGAAGGGGTGGGGGTGGGGGTGGGGGGTGGGAGGGTGCTGCTCTTTATGAAGGGGTGGGGGAGGGGGAGATAGTGTGCTCCTCTTTATGAAGGTTGGGGGAGGGTGCTGCTCTTTATGAAGGGGTGGGGGTGGGGGGGTGCTCCTCTTTATGAAGGGGTGGGGGAGGGGGCTGCTCTTTATGAAGGGGTGGGTGGGGTGCTGCTCTTTATGAAGCGGTGGGGGAGGGTGCTGTTCTTTATGAAGGGGTGGGGGAGGGTGCTGCTCTTTATGAAGGGGTGGGTGGGGTGCTGCTCTTTATGAAGCGGTGGGGGAGGGTGCTGCTCTTTATGAAGCGGTGGGGGAGGGTGCTGCTCTTTATGAAGGGGTGGGGGAGGGTGCTGCTCTTTATGAAGGGGTGGGGGAGGGTGCTGCTCTTTATGAAGGGGTGGGTGGGGTGCTGCTCTTTATGAAGCGGTGGGGGAGGGTGCTGCTCTTTATGAAGGGGTGGGGGAGGGTGCTGCTCTTTATGAAGCGGTGAGGTGGGGTGCTGCTCTTTATGAAGGGGTGGGGGAGGGTGCTGCTCTTTATGAAGGGGTGGGGGAGGGTGCTGCTCTTTATGAAGGGGTGGGGGAGGGTGCTGCTCTTTATGAAGGGGTGGGTGGGGTGCTGCTCTTTATGAAGCGGTGGGGGAGGGTGCTGCTCTTTATGAAGCGGTGAGGTGGGGGTGGAGGGGTGCTGCTCTTTATGAAGGGGTGGGGGTGGGAGGGTGCTCCTCTGTAAGAAGGGGTGGGGGTGGGAGGGTGCTCCTCTTTATGAAGGGGTGGGGGTGGGAGGGCGCTCCTCTTTATGAAGGGGTGGGGGAGTGAGAGGGTGCTCCTCTGTAAGAAGGGGTGGGGGTGGGAGGGTGCTCCTCTTTATGAAGGGAAGGGGGTGGGAAGGTGCTCCTCTTTATGAAGGGGTGGGGGAGTGGGGGGGTGCTCCTCTTTATGAAGGGGTGGGGGGGTGCTCCTCTTAGTGAAGGGGTGGGGGAGTGGGGGGGTGCTCCTCTGTAAGAAGGGGTGGGGGTGGGAAGGTGCTCCTCTTTATGAAGGGGTGGGGGTGGGAGGGTGCTCCTCTTTATGAAGGGGTGGGGGACTGAGAGGGTGCTCCTCTTTATGAAGGGAAGGGGGTGGGAAGGTGTTCCTCTTTATGAAGGGGCGGGGGTGGGAGGGTGCTCCTCTTTTTGAAGGGGTGGGGGGGGTGGTAGGGTGCTCCTCTTTATGAAGGGGAGGGGAAGTGGGGGGGTGCTCCTCTTAATGGGGGGGTAGGGGTGGGAGGGTGCTCCTCTTTTTGAAGGGGCAGGGGTGGGAGGGTGCTCCTCTTTATGAAGGGGTGGGGGAGTGGGAGGGTGCTCCTCTTTATGAAGGGGTGGGGGAGTGGGAGGGTGCCCCTCTTTATGAAGAGGTGGGGGTGGGAGGGTGCTCCTCTTTATGAAGGGGTGGGGCGGTGGGAGGGTGCTCCTCTTTATGAAGGTGTGGGGGAGTGGGAGGGTGCTCCCCTTTATGAATGGCAGGGGGTGGGGGGGTGGGAGGGTGCTCCTCTTTATGAAGGGGTGGGGAGGATGCTCCTCTATATGAAGGGGTGGGGGTGGGAGGGTGCTCCTCTTTAAGATGGGGTGGGGGTGGGAGGGTGCTCCTCTTCATGAAGGGGTGGGGGAGTGGGAGGGTGCTCGTCTTTATGAAGGGGTGGGGAGTTGGAGGGCGCTGCTCTTTATGAAGGGGTGGGGGTGGGGGGGTGGGAGGGTGCTCCTCTTTATGAAGGTGGGGTGGTAGGGTGCTCCTCTTTATGAAGGGGTGGGGGAGTGGGAGGGTGCTCCTCTTTATGAAGGGGTGGGGGTGGGAGGGTGCGCCTCTTTATGAAGGGGTGGGGGGGTGGTAGGGTGCTCCTCTTTATGAAGGGGTGGGGGGGTGGTAGGGTGCACCTCTTTATGAAGGGGTGGGTGGGGTGGTAGGGTGCTCCTCTTTATGAAGGGGTGGGGGTGGGGGAGTTGGAGTTGGAGGGTGGACCTCTTTATGAAGGGGTGGGGGAGTGGGAGGGGTGCTGCTCTTTATGAAGGGTGCTGCTCTTTATGAAGGGGTGGGGGTGGGGGAGTGGGAGGGTGCTGCTTTTTATGAAGGGGTGGGGGAGGGGGAGAGAGTGTGCTCCTCTTTATGAAGGGGTGGGGTGGGAGGGTGCCGCTCTTTATGAAGGGGTGGGGGGTGGGAGGGTGCTCCTCTTTATGAAGGGGTGGGGGTGGGGGAGTGGGAGGCTGCCCCTCTTTATGAAGGGGTGGGGGTGGGGGAGTTGGAGGGTGCCCCTCTTTATTCTTTATGAAGGGGTGGGGGTGGGGGAGTGGGAGGCTGCTCCTCTTTATGAAGGAGTAGGTGTGGGGGAGTGGGAGGGTGCCCCTCTTTATGAAGGGGTAGGTGTGGGGGAGTGGGAGGCTGCTCCTCTTTATGAAGGGGTGGGGGTGGGGGAGTGGGAGGCTGCTCCTCTTTATGAAGGAGTAGGTGTGGGGGAGTGGGAGGGTGCTCCTCTTTATGAAGGGGTAGGTGTGGGGGAGTGGGAGGCTGCTCCTCTTTATGAAGGGGTAGGTGTGGGGGAGTGGGAGGGTGCCCCTCTTTATGAAGGGGTAGGTGTGGGGGAGTGGGAGGGTGCCCCTCTTTATGAAGGGGTGGGGGTGGGGTGTGGGAGGGTGCTGCCCTTTTTTAAGGGGTGGGGGTGGGGTGTGGGAGGGTGCTGCTCTTTATGAAGGGGTGGGGGTGGGGGAGTGGGAGGGTGCCCCTCTTTATGAAGGGGTGGGGGTGGGGTGTGGGAGGGTGCTGCTCTTTATGAAGGGGTGGGGGTGGGGGAGTGCTCCTAAATGGGGACTCTGAGTCACTCTGAGTTCTCTTTGGATAGAAGGTACTGTACAGTGTTGTACTCACTGACTACATTAAGAGCATTATGATAAAAGCATTATGAAACATCCATCCTTGGGAAAATACAGACACCAGATCAGGACCAAGGTGAAACACATGACTTTTTGTTTGGTCTACTTTTAGACAGAGTGAGATGTTATTTACATTAGCAGGCAAACATGTCATCACTTCTTTAGGCTGCCAAAGGTCAATACAGGTTCACAATTTTCCTCTGCTAACGAAATCTCTCATGATAACACACCTAGAGTGCGCTAGCGAGGAGGATACAGTCCCACAATGCAACACTGTGAACATAATGCATCTAATGGTATAACAGACTCACCGACACAATGAGGTATCTGATTTGTTCTGCTGGGTGGGCCTTGAGGAGACACAGTAATGCTGCCCACCCAGGGCCACTGCAAGCATTTATACAACACATTTTAATTAAATAACTATTAGGGAATCGATTGTGAAATGGTAAGAGAAAAAATAGGTGTTGATTAATTTGGGCCTGCAGTTTATGGCTCCCTCTCTTTTCATCTCCTGTCCTCCTCCATCTCCTTCTCCTCTTTCTCCATCTCTCCTCTCCCTTCCTCCCTGCTGTCTCTTCTGTCATTTCTCCATTACTCTCCTCTCGTTTCCTCCATCTCTCATCATCCTTCCTTCCCTCCTTCACTCCTACTCTCTCTCTCCCTCACTCCTCTCTCTATTTTTCCCTTTCTCCATCCCTCCTCCTCTCTTCTCTTCCTCCTCTCGTGCTCACCAAATTAACTGTCAACTGTAACCATTTATGTTTATATATTTTATGAGGGAATTAATATTAAACATTCCCCTCTCTCTTCTCTCTATCCCCTCTCCACCCCCTCCATCCCCTCTCTCCACTCCCTCTCTTTCCCCTCTCCATCCACTCTCTCCCCTCTCCACCCCCTCTCTCCACCTCCTATACATCCCCTCTCCCCTCTCCATTCCCTCTCTCCACCCACTCTCTTCACTCTGCACCCTCTCTATACCCCCTCTACCCCCTCTCTCCCCGTCCACCCCCTCTCCACCCCCTCCCCTCTACACCCTCTCTACCCCCTCTCTCCCCTCTCTACCCTCTTTCCCCTCTCTACCCCCTCTCACTCCCCTCTCCAACCCCACTCCCAACCTCCCCTCTATACCCTCTCCCACCCTCCCCTCTCTACCCCTTCACTCCCCTCTCTCCACTTTCTACCCCTTCACTTCCCTCTCCAACCCCTCTCTCCCCTCTCTCTCCTCTCCACCCCCTCTCTCCCCTCTCCACCCCCTCTCCTTCCCTCTCCAACCCCTCTCTCCACTTTCTACCCCCTGACTTACTACCCTTTCTGAGGTGGTGACATGAACATGTTACCGCGACGATGAGAGTAAGTGACAGGATTTTGTATAGCTGGAACTTCAAACAGGCTCCCCCACATGTATTATGAATATGTGACTGGGAAACCATATGAAAGCATGGGTGAGCATGAAAACAGGACCCCCACCAATCCAGATACACTGTAGTTCAAAACCTGATCTCTTCCATGTTGAAACATGTTTGGATACAGAGGAGATCAACGGTGTCTACAGAATTCACTGTGAATTTTCTCAGTCAGAGTAAGTAAAAAAAATCTAATCTGTGATTTGACTGCTGCCTTAGTTGCTCAGTATAGCATATAAACTTCTGGCCTAAGCACTGTCAGTGAATGGACTGCGTAGAATCACCCTCCATCCCCAAACATTTTATCTGATAAACCACATAATGACTCGCACCTCTTTTCCTGATTGCCACGTTGTACCTCCGCCTCCTGTGTTCATCACCGTGACACATTTACATCAAAGGGATACCTCCATCATGACCCATTTTCTCTCCCTCCGCAGCTGCTTGTGCTCTGGGCCAATCACAGCGAGGCAGGAAGTATCCCATGTATGCCTGTGATGAGCGGCTGGTTAGGCACACTAAAGAGCATCATTCATGCTCATTCACTCCAGTAGCGATCCAGGCCAATCATCAGCAGGAATACTAACATCAACCCATTTAAATGATAGAAAGGTTCATTCCCCATATCATCCAGGTGATCAAACACAGACCGTGTCCATGTTGTATGTTGAGGTAAACCAGGTCAGATGCTTTTCGCCATTCAGAGAACATACAGAATTGAACATGTCGGATCGCTGCAGAGCTCTCAGGTGCTCCCTGTGTCCAAGTTGATTTCGCCTTCCAAATAAAGCATCGCTGGCAATTTCATCTTTCATTTCAAGTAGTGTGATATATACTGAGTTGCCCATGTTGACTCAAATCAAATCAAAGTTTATTAGTCACATGCACCGAATACAACACGACTCCAATACTTCCCACAGTTGTGTCAAGTTGGCTGGATGTCCTTTAGGTGCTGGACATTCTTGATACACACGGGAAACTGACACACTCAAACCGGTGCTCCTGGCACCTACTACCATACTCTGTTCAAAGGCACTTAACTGTTTTGTCTTGCCCATTCACCTTCTGAATGGCACACAGACACAATCCATGTCTCAATTGTCTCAAGGCTTAAAAATCATTCTTTACCCTGTCTCCTCCGCTTCATCTACACTGTTTTAAGTGGATTTAACAGGTGACATCAATACGGGATCATAGCTTCCATCTGGATTCACCTGGTCAGTCTATGTCATGGAAATAGCCGTTTCTGTACACTCAGTTTAAGTTGTCCCAGTAATCTCAGTAACAACCACACTGGGTGGTTTTCTATTCACAGCAGGCTAAACTGAGTGTAAAGCCTACCCATCTTGAAAATGATCTACTAAGGTAAAACATTACTGTGGTACTAATAGTGACCCTATCTTTGGTTAAAGTAGCACACAGAGACAGTGCTTGTCTGGGAACATAAACCCGCTGGTGTCTTACCTAACTGCAGCTCCAGGATGCTGAGTTTGCTTTCTGAGGGGAACAGGATCTTTGGAGGCTTGTCTGTCAGAGGGGCTGGAAAACAACAAGAAAACACACATTACAATTCATTTCCACACTTCTGACATTTGTCCATTGAGCCATATACTTATCAAAATGTCTTCGTAAACCCGAGCGCAGCGTTGAAGAGTGAGAGGAGAACACAGTGCAGACACAGTATGGAAGCTGAAGCAGTAGACAGAGGGAAACTGTTAAAGGATATCCCCTTCTCCAAAAGCCTCAAACATCCATCTACTTCAAAACTTTACCCTGGCAACCGTTTTTAATCCCAGCTAGCGGCTTCACTACCTTGTGATCCAAGCACGTCAGTGACTAGACTGTCTGTGCTACAGTGTGAACACGGATTCAGGTTGGATGGGTATTTACCCCAAACCCCAGGTTTATTCCCTGCTATGTAGGGAAGGGCTTCAGTACCGTTCACGGATATCTTAGCAGCTATTTACATATGTCAGATTGTTGCGACGACTCATCACAGCAGAACAAAATACCTATAAATAATCCATTGGTGAATTTCCTGCAACCTCGATGTTGAGTGAGATGGATCAAGCCAGCAACAGAGGGAGGACAAGGGGAAATATGTAGTGTGTGACTGGAAGTTCTATCCTGTCATGATGAGCTTAATCGTACCAAGCTGCGTTTGACAGGACGCTCGTTTTTCAGCCGCCCGGATTCCAACTTGCATGCGCTCCGGATGCATTTAAAGTGGCTACGTTTGGTTTAGTCTTCGTGTATTCTCAGACTACACCAAGAGAATACATCTAATATCCATATTCTGTGAAGTGCCAGCCTATTTACCATAAACTTTAAAAAATGTATTCGCGCTGCAATGAAACATACTCTTGGGTACGACATATGGCATCGCCAAAATCTGTATTTGTATTTATCTGTCATTGTTGTTCAAAGCCTTTAACTCAGAGGCAAATAACTGGTGGTGGTGGTGGTGCTGGTGGCAATGTATACCGTAAGAAGCAGAGGCGATATAAATAGGCTTTACAAAGGAGGAGGTAGGAACCCAGGAAGTGGGTTGAATGTTGAATCTTAATTTGATCACAGCAGGAAATGAACAGTTGTAGTGTATTCAAGGTTTAAAAGGGATTCTAAAGTTTGCAGACTTGATTTGCCCTAACTAAAAATGTATCACCCTCTAAAAAAATATACATTTTTAATTTAAATGTTTTTATAATCCACACAATAATTCACATTTCCTGTTGCTGCAGGATTATCTTGCTGCTGTTGGTCAATTTAAGAGCTGTTCTTGTTATCCTTCTTGTCAACTAATGTTCTCTGTCCAATAGAGTGTTCGGCTTTTTATCTGCTTCTATAGCTTCACGTGTCATATTTACCAAAAGTAATGACTAATCATGCTCATTATTCACAATGTAAAGGTCAGGGTCTGCAGCGAATGCTTCAGCTAAAGAGGTCAGCTGTACATTAAACAGCACAGGAACACATGCACGGTACATATAACAGTTATAAGAAGGGACAAAAGCAATCTAGTGCAATGACAAAACTAGTTGGGTCTTCCCTTAGACCTGAATTCAAACTGATCATTAATGGAAGGTTTCTTATGTAACATATTTCCTATGAGACAAGTAAAATCTTCTTCTGATCAGCAATTATCTCTCCCCCCCCATGTTCTACTGTAGATATGCATAATTAATGAATACTTGTTTGATACTGCAGCGATGATAAAATTGTAGCTATGAGAGGTCACAGATGATTCACCATTGTGAAGATACTGGTTTCCAGTCTGTTTCGACCCCCATTGGAATACACCAGCCCCAATTAGGCCTAGCGAGAAGTAACAGAAGATCTGCACTTAGGGCCATCCCATGATCATTAGTGCTTAATTGGGCACCCTCTTCAAAGTGGCATTGGAATGTCCTCATATCTAAGATACTTTTTTTAAGAGTAGTAAGAGTATGAACACTCAGTCTGAGTCTGAAAACGGTCAGGGAGAAACTCTTATAGGGGAATGAATTCTGGCACAAAACAACACGGCAGCTGTAGAGTAGGTAGTAGTCAGAGGTGTAGGTACACTGTGTGGTGTTTCCTGTATGTGTTGCCAGTCTGGTCTGCTTGCTCATTAAAGAACAGCAGTTGAATCTGTTAATTTATCATCAGGTACAAACAGCCTTCACTAAATCTATTTGGGGGGATACCTGTGTCTTTCTATCCAGTGTTGCAACAATTTGGCATGGTCCATACCGCTTTGCAACTGCATCTTGGTGAGACAAAAGCAGGACTTAAAAAGGTAATTGATGTACCATACACAGTCTTAGTGAAAAATAACATCTTTGGAGCAAAATGGATGACATTTGGGAGTCAATGGTTCTCAATTGACACATTAAAGCCTATTCTCTGGTGACTGTGTGAAATGACTCTCCATCATGCAGTGATAATGTGGTGCCGTCTCAATTCATGACTAATGAGCCAAACCACGACACCGTCCCCATTCGAAGAGAGAGCCGAGACCAAATCGTGACACCAAAACTCGTTAGTTACGAACTCAAACTAGAGCCTCGATCCACGAAATGTTTCCCTGGCGGGAGCAAGAGCTGGGCTCCGCTCGCGTAAAATCTCATTATGTTAATGACCTTTTTCTTTATGAAATATGCATTGAATATTTTGTTTAATCACGACATGAAAAAGAAAACACAGTCGTTCCCGAAAATGATTAGTCCCAACATGAGGCAGGCATGAACAGGGTACAAAAAGTCTGTGGACAGTGTTTTGGCAGGAGGGTGACCATAACTCTGATAATCGAAAGAGAGAAACTGAGCAGTACTTTGCTTTGATAAGAACTCATAGAAGTACCACAGTGGACTCAACATTGACCAATGAAAGGCCAAACACAATATGTATTCAGAGTTTCCTAAATCCATTGGTATTGACTGCGAGGCAGAATATTAATAATGGACTGCTTGGTGAGATTCAAACAGGAAATTCATACCACACATTACCTTTGATGTAACCAGTTATGGATTTATCTGATTGTAATGTCTTCTTTGAGATGACTACAGACATCCACAGACACAGACACACACATAGAGTAGGTACTGTATTGTAGGTTATCCTCAGGGACTGGCTAGAGATGTAGCTGGACCTGGATGGAGCCACCTACCTACACGACCTTCCCTATCTCCATAGGATTCTGGAGCTAGCTGCCTCATAATACCTGTCTCTGTAGGGTTCTGGAGCTACCTGACTACCCTTCCCTGTCTCTGTAGGGTTCTGGAGCTACCTAACTACCCTTCCCTGTCTCTCACCTCCTCCCTGTAGGCCGTCTCGTCGTTGTTGGTGATCAAGCCTACCACTGTAGTGTCGTCAGCAAACTTGATGATTGAGTTAGAGGCGTGCATGGCTATGCAGTCATGGGTGAACAGGGAGTAGAGGAGTGGGCTGAGAACTCACTCTTGTGGGGCCCCAGTGTTGAGGTTCAGCGGAGTGGAGATGTTGTTTCCGACATTCACCCCCTGGGGGCGGCCCGTCAGGAAGTCCAGGACCCAGGGCGGGGTCGAGACCCAGGGTCTCAAGCTTAATGATGAGTTTGGAGGGTACTATGGTGTTGAATGCTGAGCTGTAGGCAATGAACAGCATTCTTACATAGGTACTCAGTGTGCAGTGTGATGGCGATTGCATCGTCTGTGCACCTATTGGGGCGGTAAGCAAATTGGAGTGGGTCTAGGGTGACTAGTAGGGTTTTGGTGATATGATCCTTGACTAGTCTCTCAAAGCACTTCATGATGACAGAAGTGAGTGCTACGGGGCAATAGTAATTTAGTTCAGTAACCTTAGCTTTCTTGGGAACAGGAAGAATGGTGGTCATCGTGAAGCATGTGGGGACAGCAGACTGGGATTGATTGAATAGCACTGAGACTGCACTTGTGAAGGTGGTAAAATACCTTTTAATGGCGTCAGACCGAGGCTCTGCATCTGTCCTCGTGCTCCTAGACCTTAGTGCTACTTTTGATACCATCGATCACCACATTATTTTGGAGAGATTGGAAACCCAAATTGGTCTACACGGACAATTCCTGGCCTGGATTAGATCTTATCTGTCAGAAAGATATTAGTTTGTCTCTGTAAATGGTTTGTCCTCTGACAAATCAACTGTAAATGTCGGTGTTCCTCAAGGTTCCGCTTTAGGACCACTATTGTTTCACTATATATTTTACCTCTTGAGGATGTCATTCGAAAACATAATGTTAATGACACACAGCTGTACATTTCAATGAAACATGGTGAACATGGTGAAGTTGTAGTAGCTACTATCTTGTCTCATTGCTACAACTCCCGTACGGGCTCGGGAGAGACGAAGGCTGAATGTCATGCGTCCTCCGATACACAACCCAACCAGCCGTACTGCTTCTTAACACAGCACGCGTCCAACCCGGAAGCCAGCCACACCAATGTGTCGGACGCTACACCGTGCACCTGGCAACCTTGGCTAGCGCGCACTGCGCCCGGCCCGCCACAGGAGTCGCTGGTGCGCGATGAGACAAGGAGATCCCTACCGACCAATCCCTCTCTAACCCGGACGACGCTAGGCCAATTGTGCGTTGCCCCATGGACCTCCCGGTCGCGGCCGGTTACGACAGAGCCTGGGCGCGAACCCAGGGACTCTGATGGAACAGCTGGCGCTGTAGTACAGCGCCCTTAACCACTGCGCCACCCGGGAGGCCACATTTAAATGTTTTACTCACGTTGGCCACAAGGAGAAGGAGAGCCCACAGTCTTTGGTAGCGTGACGTGTCGGTGGCACTGTATTGTCCTCAAAGTGCGCAAAGAAGTTGTTTAATTTGTCTGGAAGTAAGACGTCAATGTCTGCAACAGGGCTGGTTTTCCTTTTGTAATTTTCCTGTCTGAGCCGTTGAATTGCGACTCTACTTTGTCTCTATACTGACACTTGTTTGTTTGATTGCCTTACAGAGGGAATAACTACAATGTTTGTATTCGGCCATGTTTCCAGTCACCTTGCCATGATTAAATGCGGTGGTACGTGCTTTCAATATTGCGCGAATGCTACCATCAATCCAAGGTTTCTGGTTAGAGAAGGTTTTAATAGTCAGAGTGGGTACAAAATCTCCTATACACTTCCTTACCGCTGACTCGGTGAGCGAGTACTGGGAACATATCCCAGTCCACGTGATCGAAGCAATCTTGAAGTGTGGAATCCGATTGGTCAGACCAATGTTGGATAGACCTAAGCATGGGCGCTTCCTGTTTTAGTTTCTGCCTATAGGAGGGGAGCAAGAAGATGGAGTCATGGTCAGATTTTCCAAAAGGAGGGAGGGGGAGGGCCTTGTATGCATTGCGGAAGTTAGAGTAGCAGTGGTCGAGTGTGTTACTCGCTCGTGTAATGCAATCGAAATGCTGCTGGAATTTAGGTAGCCTTGTTCTCAGATTAGCTTTGTTAAAATCCACAGCTACAATAAATGTCCCTCAGGATATATGGTTTCCAGTTTGCGTAAAGTCCAGTGAAGTTCCTTGATGGCCGTCTTGGTATCTGCTTGTGGGGGGATGTAGACGGCTGTGATGATAACCGAGGAGAGTTCTCTTGGGAGATAATACGGTCGGCATTTGATTGTGAGGAATTCATGTGAACAAAAGGACTTGAGTTCTTGTATGTTGTTACAATTACACCATGAATTGTTAATCATGAAACATACACCCCCGCCCTTGTTCTTACCAGAGAGATGTTTGTTCCTGTTGGCGCGATGCACTGAAAATCCTGTTGGCTGTACAATCTCCGACAGCATGTCCCCAGCTAGCCATGTCTCTGTGAAACAGAGTTTGTTACAATCCCGGATATCTCTTTGGAAAGCAACTCTTGTCCTAATTTCGTTGACTTTGTTAACTAGGGACTGGACATTAGCAAGTAATAATCTCCGAAGCGGTGGTTGGTGTGCGCGCATCCAAAGCCTCACTAGAAGACCGCTCGGCACCCTCCCCTCCGTTGGCATTGTTTTTGGTCAGCCTCTGGAATCAGATCAAATGCCCTGTGAGGTGCAGACAAAGGATCTGCTTGGGAAAGTCGTATTCCTGGTCGTAGTGCTGTGTAACGGCAGATCTCCTCTTTGTCTGAAGAGGAGTAAGGAACGGAACAAGATGCAGCGTTGTAAGTGTCCATAACGTTAATCAAAGAAAGCACTGAACACTGAATAAGAAATAACAAAAGAAACGTGAAGAAACGAAACCGAAACAGTACCGTGTGGCGACAAACACTGACACGGAAACAAACACCCACAAACCAACAGTGAAACCCAGGCTACCTATGTATGATTCTCAATCAGAGACAACTAACGACACCTGCCTCTGATTGAGAACCATACTAGGCCAAAACAGAAACCAAACATAGAAAAACAAACATAGACTGCCGATCCCAACTCACGCCCTGACCATACTAAATAAAGACAAAACAAAGGAAATAAAGGTCAGAACGTGACAGTGCTGGTTGTGCTGGTAAGTTGACGTCTCTCTTATATCCAATACTTATTCCCGGCTGTATGTAATAACACTTAAGGTTTTCTGGGCTAACAATGTAAGAAAAAATACATATAAAAAAAAATACTGCACAGTTTCCTAAGGACTCGAAGCGAAGCTGCCATCTCTATCGGCGCCATCTCCATGATCTGCCTGATCACAAAGTTAAACTGTCAAAGCATACTGTTTTGGTTCAGATACAAGCAGAAACTCCACATCATTCATTCTCTTGGTTGTAGAAAAGTGTTAACCTTTAATTTCAAGAGCTATCTGTAGGGGAAAATGGTCTTAGTCCATAGATAATATATAAATGTAGAATATTCAGTATATAGTACTATACGCAATCTGTACTGTTTCAGTTTCTTGCTCAATACAAATATTAAATTTCTCTGCAATAATATATGTTCACTGTCCCTCTCTCTCTGTCTCTCTCTCTCTGCAATAATATATTCTCTCTGCACATCTCTCTCTCTCTCTCTCTCTCTCTCTCTCTCTCTCTCTCTCTCGCTCTCTCTCTCAATTCAATTCAAGTGGCTTTATTGGCATGGGAAACATGTTGACATTGAATATGACATTTCACATGTCATATTATGTCTATATACAGTGTTGTAATGATGTGCAAATAGTTAAAGTAAAAAAATGGAAAATAAATAAACATAAATATAGGTTGTATTTACAATGGTGTTTGTTCTTCACTGGTTGCCCTTTTCCTGTGGCAACAGGTCACAAATCTTGCTGCTGTGATGTCACACTGTGGAATTTCACCCAATAGATATGGGAGAGTATCAAAATTGGAATTGTTTTCAAATTCTTTGTGGGTCTGTGTAATCTGAGGGAAATATGTGTCTCTAATATGGTCATATATTTGGCATGAGGTTAGGAAGTGCAGCTCAATTTCCACCTCATTTTGTGGGCAGTGAGCACATAGCCTGTCTTCTCTTGAGAGCCAGGTCTGCCTACGGTGGCCTTTCTCAATAGCAAGGCTTTGCTCACTGAGTCTGTACATAATCAAAGCTTTCCTTCATTTTGGGTCAGTCACAGTGTTCAGGTATCCTGCCACGGTGTATTCTCTGTTTATGGCCAAATAGCATTCAAGTTTGCTCGTTTTTTTTGTTTTTTTGTAAATTATTTTCAATGTGTCAAGTAATTATATATATTTTCTCTCTCTCTCTCTCTCTCTCTCTCTCTCTCTCTCTCTCTCTCTCTCTATCTTTCTCTCCTTCCAACATGCTAGTTATATAAATATGCTAGACCATAACTGTTACAGAACTAAGGAACAATGCTACACTGTAATCACACTGTACCAGCCCTGCCTAACAAATGAATAGATAGCTTCTAGCGTCGCTGAATGTAAAGTGGTGCCTGCCCCACGCTTCCAATAATGGGTGGTGGTAATGCTGAGGGGGTGGGTGGATTGCAATGTATTCTTAAAACCCTTTTCCTTCTTCCTACTTCAACCTTTTCCATTAATTCTGTCTATTTGGGTCCATTAGTGTGAAGTATCCCTCCACTCCCCCTTTTGGAGGTTGCCATCAGTTACAACCCTACATTGTGCAGCCGGTAGCAGCAGAACACTAATCATTAGCAGGGTGGAAGCCAGGCTCTCTGGGGGGTATCCTTTAACAAATGTCAGGATTGAGCTGGAGGGGAAATTGCTCTCCCAAAGGCGGCCGTACATCAGAGGACCCAAGGCAAGAGTAGCGCTGATCCCTCTAAGAGAAGCACACTTTAAAACAAGACTCATGGTGAAATCACTCCTTCTTGCTCCGGTTAGGTGTGAAAACGCTAGTTGAACAGAACAGAAGCGAACAGCACAGCATCTCATTTGCTGGGATATAATTGGATCCCTCAGGTTTTGGTGAGAATTTGCAAAGGGTATGTGGTTGTAGACAAACTTCTGGAACAAAGAGGATGTAGGAAAAAGCAGGAGATTCTTTCGTTAGTTTTAACATAGATATTTCGATATTTTCATGAACATTAATGGGCTGCAATTACATTCATCTGTAGTATTCCAGGTCTCATCCATTAATGGGATTAAAACGTGAAAATATCAAATACTTTCACTTGATTAAAAGCTGCTTGGGAAGTGGGTGACAGACAGACACAGGGAGAATCTCAATTGCATACTCCTCACGTCCTCTCTCCTCACCTCAAAACCCATTGGATGAGAAAGGCAGAGGTCCCTCTCCTCTGAACTTCTCCTCCAATTGGTTTTGAGAAGAAGGCAAGGAGAGAGCAGAGAGGACGCGAGGAGTATGCAATTCAAATTTTCCCATTCTCATGGTGATGTTTAGTGAGACATCAGGTTTGTGACTTTGACCAAACAGAAGCTCTTCAAAGCCTTCAACAGCGTAGGTGGTCTCTGGTCATCTATTGACCGGACAATGTGCAACAACTTCAATTGCATTTTGATTTGAGACTCTAAGCTGTGTGCCTTTCATCCACACTGGTAGGAGTTTCATACAGGGACTGTAGCAGACTGCCTGGAAGTGCTAATGAGCAATACCTCTTAATGTAATCTCCTTTTAATGAGACTCTTTGTTTTGAGAGTCTTGCTTCTTCCAGGCACTAAGGTATGAGTCAGCCTGATACAACACTCTATGTTGATCTGAGAGGATAGTGGTAAAAACAGGAAGTGAATGTAGTTGTAGATGTTAATGACCACTTATAAGAACATATAAGAACAAGTTGTGCATGACGACACGTTTTAATGTTTTTAATGCCTTAGACTCAATCATGGACACTCTTACTGACAGTTGTTGCTGCTTTGCGTGATGCATTGTTGTCTCTACCTTCTTGCCCTTTGTGCTGTTGTCTGTGCACAATAATGTTTGTACCATGTTTTGTGCTGCTACCATGTTGTGCTGCTACCATGTTGTTGTCATGTTGTGTTGCTACTATGCTGTGTTGTCATGTGTTGCTGCCATGCTGTGTTGTTGTCTTAGGTCTCTCTTGTCGTGATGTGTGTTTAGTCCTATATTTTTTATTAGATTTTATTTTTAATCCCAGCCCCCGTCCCCGCTGGAGACCTTTTGGTTGGCCGTCATTGTAAATAAGAATTTGTTCTTAACTGACATACCTAGTTAAATAAAGGTTAAATAAAACAATTGTAAAAGTATGAGGTAATTCATAGGAAGTGTTACCAATACATGCAATAAGAGCAGCAACACCAAGTGATAAAATATTTAAAAATATATATTTTAAAGAGGCCAACATATACAGTGCCTTGCGAAAGTATTCGGCCCCCTTGAACTTTGCGACCTTTTGCCACATTTCAGGCTTCAAACATAAAGATATAAAACTGTATTTTTTTGTGAAGAATCAACAACAAGTGGGACACAATCATGAAGTGGAACGACATTTATTGGATATTTCAAACTTTTTTAACAAATCAAAAACTGAAAAATTGGGCGTGCAAAATTATTCAGCCCCTTTACTTTCAGTGCAGCAAACTCTCTCCAGAAGTTCAGTGAGGATCTCTGAATGATCCAATGTTGACCTAAATGACTAATGATGATAAATACAATCCACCTGTGTGTAATCAAGTCTCCGTATAAATGCACCTGCACTGTGATAGTCTCAGAGGTCCGTTAAAAGCGCAGAGAGCATCATGAAGAACAAGGAACACACCAGGCAGGTCCGAGATACTGTTGTGAAGAAGTTTAAAGCCGGATTTGGATACAAAAAGATTTCCCAAGCTTTAAACATCCCAAGGAGCACTGTGCAAGCGATAATATTGAAATGGAAGGAGTATCAGACCACTGCAAATCTACCAAGACCTGGCCGTCCCTCTAAACTTTCAGCTCATACAAGGAGAAGACTGATCAGAGATGCAGCCAAGAGGCCCATGATCACTCTGGATGAACTGCAGAGATCTACAGCTGAGGTGGGAGACTCTGTCCATAGGACAACAATCAGTCGTATATTGCACAAATCTGGCCTTTATGGAAGAGTGGCAAGAAGAAAGCCATTTCTTAAAGATATCCATAAAAAGTGTCGTTTAAAGTTTGCCACAAGCCACCTGGGAGACACACCAAACATGTGGAAGAAGGTGCATTGGTCAGATGAAACCAAAATTTAACTTTTTGGCAACAATGCAAAACGTTATGTTTGGCGTAAAAGCAACACAGCTGAACACACCATCCCCACTGTCAAACATGGTGGTGGCAGCATCATGGTTTGGGCCTGCTTTTCTTCAGCAGGGACAGGGAAGATGGTTACAATTGATGGGAAGATGGATGGAGCCAAATACAGGACCATTCTGGAAGAAAACCAGATGGAGTCTGCAAAAGACCTGAGACTGGGACGGAGATTTGTCTTCCAACAAGACAATGATCCAAAACATAAAGCAAAATCTACAATGGAATAGGTCAAAAATAAACATATCCAGGTGTTAGAATGTCAAAGTCCAGACCTGAATCCAATCGAGAATCTGTGGAAAGAACTGAAAACTGCTGTTCACAAATGCTCTCCATCCAACCTCACTGAGCTCGAGCTGTTTTGCAAGGAGCAATGGGAAAAAATTTCAGTCTCTCGATGTGCAAAACTGATAGAGACATACCCCAAGCGACTTACAGCTGTAATCGCAGCAAAAGGTGGCGCTACAAAGTATTAACTTAAGGGGGCTGAATAATTTTGCACGCCCAATTTTTCAGTTTTTGATTTGTTAAAAAAGTTTGAAATATCCAATAAATGTCGTTCCACTTCATGATTGTGTCCCACTTGTTGTTGATTCTTCACAAAAAAATACAGTTTTATATCTTTATGTTTGAAGCCTGAAATGTGGCAAAAGGTCGCAAAGTTCAAGGGGGCCGAATACTTTCGCAAGGCACTGTATATTTGCATTATTTAACTGATGTTTCAGTTCAGACAATGAACAAAACATTCCTTATAAGGAGGCTCATGAGATACATGTCCCAGAGAGGTTGTATCAGCAGTTTAGTTACTAGGGGCATGGATACTGAACCAATACCCACGTAATAGGCCTGTTTGACGTCGGAATAACAGGGATTTGGGTTGTAGCTTCAGTACCCTGAGAGGTACTGGGGAAGCAAAACATTTCCATGTAATTACCTTCAATAATCCTCCAAGTTCTCTCTAAGGTCCCTGAAATGGAACCACTTTAAATTTCACACATTGTTTAAAAGGGCACATTGTGCTCTACCTACAGTGCCTTCACAAAGTATTCATACCCCTTGACTTATTCCACATTTTGTTGTGTTAAAGCCTGCATTCAAAATTGATTCAACATCTCACCTATCTACACACAATACCCCATCATGACAAACTGCAAACATCTTTTTTTTTTATGTTTGCAAATTTATTGAAAATGAAATACAGAAATATGTAATTTACGTAAGTATTCACACCCCTTTGCTATGACACTCCAAATTGAGCTCAGATGAATCCAATTCCCTTTGATCATCCTTGAGATGTCAGTACAACTTGAGTGGAGTCCACCTGTGGCCAATTCAATTGTTTGGACATGATTAAATAAGGTCCCAGAGTTGACAGTCAGAGCAGAAACTATACCAGAGCAGAAACTATCCCAGTCTGCTATCCCCACATGCTTCAAGATGGCCACCATTGTTCCTGTTCACAAGAAAGCAAGGTGACTGAACTAAATGACTATCACCCCTTGGCACTCAATTCAGTCATCATGAAGTGCTTTAAGAGATGAGTCAAGGATCATATCACCTCCACCCTACTAGTCACCCTAGACCCACTCCGATTTGCCTACTGTACCAATAGGTCTACAGACGATGCAATCGCCATCACACTGCACACTGCCCTATCCTATCTGGACTAGAGGAATACCTATGTAAGAATGCTGTTAATTGACTACAGCTCAGCATTCAACACCATAATACCCTCTAAACTCATCATTAAGCTTGAGACCCTGGGTCTCGACCCCACCCTGTGCAACTGGGTCCTGGACTTTCTGATGGGCCACCCCCAGGCCCCACAAGGGTGAGTTCTCAGCCTTCTCCTGTACTCCCTATTCAACCATGACTGCGTGGCCATGCACGCCTCCAACTCAATCATCAAGTTTGTCAACAAAACAAGGGACCACCCCCCTATCCACATCGACGGGACAGTAATGGAGAAGGTGGAAAGTTTTAAGTTCCTCGGCGTACACATCACAGACAAACTGAAATGGTCCACCCACACAGACAGCATGGTAAAGAAGGCGCAACAGTGCCTCTTCAATCTCAGGAGGCTGAAGAAATTTGGCTTGTCACCTAAAACCATCACAAACTTTTACAGATGCACAATCGAGACCATCCTGTCGGGCTGTATCACCGCCTGGTACGGCAACTGCACCGCCCTCAACCGCAAGGCTCTCCAGAGGGTAGTGTGGTATGCACAACGCATCACCGGGTTACAAACTACTTGCCCTCGAGGACACCTACAGCACCCGATATCATAGAAAGGCCAAAAAGATCATCAAGGACAACAACCACCCGAGCCACTGCCTGTTTACCCCACTATCATCCAGAAGGCGAGGTCAGTACAGGTGCATCAAAGCTGGGACCAAGAGACTGAAAAACAGGCCATCAGGCTGTTAAACAGCCATCAATAACATAGAGAGGCTGCTGCCAACATACAGACTCAAATCACTGGCCACTTTAATAAATAGATTTAATAATGGTATCACTAGTTACTTTAAATAATCCCACTTTAATAATGTTTACATATCCTACATTAATCATCTCATATGTATATACTGTATTTTATACCATCTATTGCAGCTTGCCTATGCCGCACGGCCATCACACATCCATGTATTTATATGTACATATTCTTAAACCATCCCCTTACATTGTGTGTATAAGGTAGTCGTTGTGAACTTGTCAGACTACTTGTTAGATATTACTGCACTGTCAGAACTTGAAGCACAAGCATTTCACTACACTCGCATTAACATCTGCTAACAATGTGTATGTGACCAATAAAATTTGATTTAATTTGATGAAGTCCAAGGAACTGTCCCTAGATCTCAGAGATATAATTGTGATGAGGCATATATCTGGGGAAGGGTATAAAACAATTTCTAGAGTGTTGAAAGTTTCCAAGAGAATAGGGGTCTCCATCATTGGGAAATTGAAAACATATGGAACTACCCAGACCAAACTGAGCAAGAAGGACCTTGGTCAGGGAGGCAACCAAGAACCCAAATGATCCCTCTGACAGAACTACAGAGTTCATTGATAGAAATGGGAGAACCTGTCAGAGAGACAACAGTCTCTACAGCACTTCACCAATCTGGGCTTTATGGTACAGTGGCCAGACGGAAGCCACTCTTGAGAAAAAGGCACATGACAGCACGCCTGGATTTTGTAAAAATGCACGTGAAAGACTCTGAGATCATAAGCCAAATGGGGTCTGATTAGATAAAATGAAATCTTCGGCCTGAATGCAAAGCGCTATTTCTGTAGAAAACCAAGCACAGCTCATCACCTGTCTAACACCATCCCTACCTTGAATCATGTTGGTGGCAGCATCATGATATGGGGATGCTTTTCAGCAGCAGGGACTGGGAGACTGGCAAGGATTGAGGGAACAATGAATGGAGCCAAATACAGGCAAATCCTTAACTTAATGAGAACCTGCTTCAGAAAGCAAATGGCCATAGAATGGGGTGAAGATTTATGTGACAAATGAACAATTAGCCCAAGCATACAGCCAAAGCAATGCTGGAATGGCTTCAGAGCAAGAATGTGAAAGCCCTTGAGTGGTCCAGCCAAAGCCTTGAAGATTGCTGTTCACTGCCGCTCCTCATCTAACTGAACAGAGATTTGAGAAAATCTGCAAGGAAGAATGGGAGAAAATCCCCAAATCCAGATGAGCAAAGCTGATCCAGACATACCCAAGACAACTCAAAGCTGATCCAGACATACCCAAGACAACTCCAAGCTGATCCAGACATACCCAAGACAACTCCAAGCTGATCCAGACATACCCAAGACAACTCCAAGCTGATCCAGACATACCCAAGACAACTCAAAGCCGATCCAGACATACCCAAGACAACTCAAAGGTGGTCCAGACATACCCAAGACAACTCAAAGCTGATCCAGACATACACAAGACAACTCAAAGGTGATCCAGACATACCCAAGACAACTCAAAGCTGATCCAGACATACCCAAGACAACTCCAAGCTGATCCAGACATACCCAAGACAACTCAAAGCTGATCCAGACATACCCAAGACAACTCAAAGGTGATCCAGACATACCCAAGACAACTCAAAGCTGATCCAGACATACCCAAGACAACTCAAAGGTGATCCAGACATACCCAAGACAACTCAAAGCTGATCCAGACATACCCAAGACAACTCAAAGGTGATCCAGACATACCCAAGACAACTCAAAGGTGATCCAGACATACCCAAGACAACTCAAAGCTGATCCAGACATACCCAAGACAACTCAAAGCTGTAATTGCCGCCAAAGGTGTTTTTTGCAAAGTATTGACTCAACATTTATGTAAATGTGATATTTAATTTTCAACAAATGTGCAAACATTTCTAAAAACATGTTTTCACTTTGTCAATATGGGTTATTGTGTGTAGTTGGGTGAGACAAACCATTTCTGTATGGACCTCGCTTTTTGCACAGGGGTTTTGTCATGCTGAAACAGGAAAGGGTCTTCCCCAAACTGTTGCCACAAAGTTGGAAGCACAGAATCATCTAGAATGTCACATATGCTGTAGTGTTAAGATTTCCCTTTGGAACTAAGGGGCCTAGCCCAAACCATGAAAAACAGCCCCTGATCATTATTCCTCCTCCACCAAACTTTACAGTTTGCACCATGCATTGTTGCAGGTAGCGTTCTGCTGGCATCCGGCAAACTCAGATTCGTCCATCAGACTGCCAGATGGTGAAGTGTGATTCATCACTCC